>NC_135232.1:647303954-647308954 GCF_051348905.1 Ranitomeya variabilis | reverse complement strand
TGTTGTCCAATTTGTCCTGAGTACGCTGATATCCCATATGTGGGGGGGAACCACTGTTTGGGCGCATGACAGAGCTCGGAAGGGAAGGAGCGCCATTTGGAATGCAGACTTAAATGGATTGGTCTGCAGGCGTCACGTTGCATTTGCAGAGCCCCTGATGTACCCAAACAGTACAAACCCCCCACAAGTGACCCCATATTGGAAACTAGACCTCCCAAGGAACTTATCTAGATGTGTTGTGAGAACTTTGAACCCCCAAGTGTTTCACTACAGTTTACAACGCAGAGCCGTGAAAATAAAACATCTTTTTTTCCCACAAAAATGATTTTTAGCCCCCCAAATTTTTATTTTCCCAAGGGTAACAAGAGAACTTGGACCCCAGAAGTTGTTGTTCAATTTGTCCTGAGTACGCTGATAACCCATATGTTGGGGTAAACCCCTTTTTGGGCGCAGGGGAGAGCTCGGAAGGGAAGGAGCACTGTTTTACTTTTTCAACGCAGAATTGGCTGGAATTGAGATCGGACACCATGTCGCGTTTGGAGAGCCCCTGATGTGCCTGGACAGTGGAAACTCCCCAATTCTACCTGAAACCCTAACCCAAACACACCCCTAACCCTAATCCCAACGGTAACCCTAACCACACCCCTAGCCCTGACACACCCATAATTCTAATCCCAACCCTAATCCCAACCGTAAATATAATCCAAACCCTAACCCTAACTTTAGCCCCAACCCTAACCCTAACTTTAGCCCCAACCCTAACCCTAACTTTACCTCCAACCCTAGCCCTAACCCTAACCCTAACTTTAGCCCCAACCCTAGCCCTAACCCTAGCCCTAATGGGAAAATGGAAATAAATACATTTTTTTAATTTTATTATTTTTCCCTAACTAAGGGGGTGATGAAGGGGGGTTTGATTTACTTTTATAGCGTTTTTTATATCGGATTTTTATGATTGGCAGCTGTCACACACTAAAAGACGCTTTTTATAGCAAAAAAGTTTTTGCGTCTCCACATTTTGAGACCTATAATTTTTCCACATTTTGGTCCACAGAGTCATGTGAGGTCTTGTTTTTTGCGGGACGAGTTGACATTTTTATTGGTAACATTTTCGGACACGTGACCGTTTTTGATCACTTTTTATTCCGATTTTTGTGAGGCAGAATGACCAAAAACCAGCTATTAATGAATTTCTTTTGGGGGAGGTGTTTATACCGTTCCGCGTTTGGTAAAATTGATAAAGCAGTTTTATTCGACGGGTCAGTACGATTACAGCGATACCTCATTTATATCATTTTTTTATGTTTTGGCGCTTTTATACACTAAAAACTATTTTATAGAAAAAATAATTATTTTGGTATCGCTTTATTCTCAGGACTATAACTTTTTTATTTTTTTGCTGATGATTCTGTATGGTGGCTCGTTTTTTGCAGTACAAAATGACGTTTTCAGCGGTACCATGGTTATTTATATCCGTCTTTTTGATCGCGTGTTATTCCACTTTTTGTTCGGCGGTATGGTAATAAAGCGTTGTTTTTTGCCTCGTTTTTTTTTTTTCTTACGGTGTTTACTGAAGGGGTTAACTATTGGGGCAGTTTTATAGGTTGGGTCGTTATGGACGCGGCGATACCAAATATGTGTACTTTTACTGTTTTGTTTTTTTTATTTAGATAAAGAAATGTATTTATGGGAATAATATATTTTTTTTAATTATTTATTTAGGAATTTTTTTTTTTTTTTTTACACATGTGGAAATTTTTTTTTTAAACTTTTTTACTTTGTCCCAGGGGGGGACATCACAGATCGATGATCTGATAGTGTGCACAGCACTCTATCAGATCACCGATCTCACTGACAGGGCTGCAGGCTTACCAGCGTCTGCACTGAGCAGGCACTCGGTAAGCCACCTCCTTCCCTGCAGGACCCGGATGCCGCGGCCATCTTGGATCCGGGACCTGCAGCAAGGAAGGAGGTAGGAGACCCTCGGAGCAACGCGATCACATCGCGTTGCTCCGGGGGTCTCAGGGAAGCCCGCAGGGAGCCCCCTCCCTGCGCGATGCTTCCCTATACCACCGGTACACTGCGATCATGTTTGATCGCGGTGTGCCGGGGGTTAATGTGCCGGGGGCGGTCCGTGACCGCTCCTGGCACATAGTGCCGGATGTCAGCTGCGATAGGCAGCTGACACCCGGCCGCGATCGGCCGCGCTCCCCCCGTGAGCGCGGCCGATCGGCTATGACGTACTATCCCGTCACTGGGAATTAAGTCCCAGGTCACCTTGACGGGATAGTACGTCAGATGGGATTAAGGGGTTAATAAAAGTACGCAAAAAAACAGATTTTCAATGTTAAGTATTTTTTTATTAGAAATACAAACAATTAAAAACTTAGAATAATAGTGACAGTAAACAGTAACATTGACAGGCAGTATCATACGTATTAAATGATTTACACTAATGTGCTGTGAAAGGTGCAACTCCTTCTTTTGTTCGCTTGGTGACGGCTTTTCTATAATACTTGACAACTCTTAACAAGAACTGTATCTGTTGTTCATCTCTGATTGAATTATTAAACTTCTTTATCAGAGCAATGCCTCTTTCCGCGGTGTCACTCACCACCTTAAGAGCATTGACGGAGCTTCCTAGTGTATCACTGCAATATTCCTCTACGTTGTGGATCCCAAACAATTCAAAGAATGTCTTTGTTTTACTTGTAACAAAATCACTGAGGTCTTTTCCTTCAAAAACTAGGTTTTTACCTTCCAACCGCTTCAGTTCCTTTTTCTTTGCAGGTTTCATTCTTAAATTTTCAAACATTTTATCCTTCTCCGTCTGACCAATACGTTCATCCAAAAATGCCAATCCTATGTTAGTTTCTGACAGATACCAAATGTGACTCTTAGCCACTGTGAGGGCACTTTCTCTGACATCTTTATCTGGATAATATTGCAAAAGCTGTAGCATCTCCAAATCATTCTTTGGAGCCCAAAGACTTACAACTGCCTCGTGCCAAAAGCGGACATATATTAGACAGACAAAACACACTACTTTTCTTATTCCTTTCAATTCAGTATTAGAAATATGCAATTGTTTAGTGAATAGCACAATTCTGAGTACATATATGGCCTTTGCCATCCACCTTGCTTCAGTCAGAGCCCCTGGAGCCCTAAATTCGAAATAGTTTTCATCCCAGCCTCCAAGATATAGAAGTGATAGTTGTAATAGCTCTTTGTAATCTTCTCTTGGATGACTGCCATCTTTCAAGACATTGTTGAGGTAGTCCACCATTTTCACACGTTGTTCTTCTAGAAAACCTTGAATGGGATTTTCTTCATCTAACATTGTGGAATAGGACATATTATCAACTGAATTCCACTGATGTTGGAACTTTCGGAAAATCTGGATGTCAGGACCACTTGATGGTATGTAACAACAGTTACCAAACACTCCTTTCAAGATTAATTCGTGGGTGTGGTGTCGGCAAACCAACCACAACAATGGTCGCCAAAATTCAGTTTCAATTCTGAAACATGCTCCTTGGATCATTCCTGTATTAGATGCAGTTGTATCGAAAGATATACCAATGATAAGGTCACGTAGCGCGAATCAGTTCACCTCCAGAATAACAACTTCAGCCATTAGCTCACCAGTACCTTTCTGGGCAACAGGTGCGCCAAGCAAATGCTCAAAATCTTTTCCAGTTACAAGAACAGCAACTCTATCTTCTAGAGTTTTGACACTCCCTCAGGCAACAATTCACTATCCCAATGTAAGACTAAATGAGGAGGATTTTCAGACAATGACTTTTCCATGTTCTCAGCCATTTGTCTTCTGTTAATCACCTGAGCTCGGAAAACGGTAGATGAAGATATGGAAATGCATGAAACATCGTGACCAAGTCTTTTGCAATAAATGAAGTACTTCCTTGTCGAATGGAGAGTTGATCTCGATCCCATGTAGCCGTAAGTGTCTGATCAAGAGGTTTTAATCTATGACCTGCACAAGATTTTTTCACTGGGGGTGCAGAAAATTCGTCCTCTTCATGAATTGATGATGATGGAGATGAGATTGAGTGTTCCACTATAACTGTCTTGTTCATTTTGGTGATTTCTTTACAATGTTTCATCTTGTATGCCTCATTTTTTCTGTATTTATTTTCTTATTTTTAATTTGTGAGGCAAGAACCTTATCTACACCACTCATTGATAAACTCATATAATCCTCTCTTTGTGACATAAGGAATGCTTTATCGTCTTCTAGTACGCTATTCATGGACATCACATTTTGCCTGGCAATATCAAATAGCTCAACAAGATCACCTTTCCAAATCTGCAGCTTCATATTTGCTTTGTCAGTGTTTCTTGATTTCTCTTTACCCAGATGTTGATATTCCTTGTATAACTTCTGTATACGAGTTCGGATATTCTCCTCTGTCATGACAGGGATACTTGCTTTCTTCCACACTTCCTGTAGTTTAATACTTGTGGATTTAACAGCCCGCAAGAGTGTTTCTTTCATTTCCTTGTGATGGTAAATAAAAACTAAAAGCACTTGTTCCTTGGAAGGGAGTCGAGCTCCCAAAAATTCACCACCAGGCACCTTTTCAAGTAACCAAATTCCCTTTCTAGTACTCTTTTTCAGTTTAAGTACCTGCAAAACATAATAGAAACACAACATACACATTAGTGTGATGTCTATGATACAGTTTCATGAATTTCAGTACTTTCAGATAAAAGTGATTAAAGTGTGCAACCCCTAAATATTAATCGATTTCGCTAAATTTTTTTTACATGGATCTTTTAGGTGACTTAGATCAAGGATTGAAGCAAAGTCCTATGAAAACCATAACTTCGGAAAAATGAAACACCCTAATATATATATATATATATATATATATATATATATATATATATATATATACATACATACATACATACATACATATATATATATACACTCACTGGCCACTTTATTAGGTACACCTGTCCAACTTCTTGTTAAC
>NC_135232.1:647193954-647301454 GCF_051348905.1 Ranitomeya variabilis | reverse complement strand
CTGTATGTCATCTCCTCCTATATAGTATATACCTGTATGTCATCTCCTGTATATAGTATATACCTGTATGTCATCTCCCCTGTATATAGTATATACCTGCTGTATGTCATCTCCTCCTGTATATAGTATATACCTGTATGTCAGCTCTTCTGTATATAGTATATACCTGTATGTCATCTCCTGTATATAGTATATACCTGTATGTCATCTCCTGTATATAGTATATACCTGTATGTCATCTCCTGTATATAGTATATACCTGTATGTCATCTCCTCCTGTATATAGTATATACATGTGTCATCTCCTGTATATAGTATATACCTGTAAGTCATCTCCTCCTGTATATAGTATATACCTGTGTGTTATCTGCTCCTGTATATAGTACACACCTGTGTGTCATCTCCTCCTGTATATAGTATGTACCTGTATGTCATGTCCTCCTGTATATAGTATATACCTATGTGTCATCTGCTCCTGTATATAGTATATATCTGCGTGTCATCTCCCCTGTATATAGTATATACCTGTGTGTCATCTCCTCCTATATATAGTATATATCTGTGTGTCATATCCCCTGTATATAGTATGTACCTGTGTGTCATCTCCTCCTGTATATAGTATATACCTGTGTGACATCTCCCCTGTATATAGTATATATCTGTGTGTCATCTCCCCTGTATATAGTATGTACCTGTATGTCATCTCCCCTGTATATAGTATATACCAGTGTGTCATCTCCTCCTGTATATAGTATGTACCTGTATGTCATCTCCTCCTGTATATAGTATATACCTGTGTGTCATCTCCCCTGTATATAGTATATACCTGTGTGTCATCTCCCTTGTATATAGTATATATGTGTGTGTGTCATCTCCCCTGTATATAGTATATACCTGTGTGTCATCTCCCCTGTATATAGTATGTACCTGTATGTCATCTCCTGTATATAGTATATACCTGTATGTCATCTCCTGTATATAGTATATACCTGTATGTCATCTCCTCCTGTATATAGTATATACGTGTGTCATCTCCTGTATATAGTATATACCTGTAAGTCATCTCCTCCTGTATATAGTATATACCTGTGTGTTATCTGCTCCTGTATATAGTACACACCTGTGTGTCATCTCCTCCTGTATATAGTATGTACCTGTATGTCATGTCCTCCCGTATATAGTATATACCTATGTGTCATCTGCTCCTGTATATAGTATATATCTGCGTGTCATCTCCCCTGTATATAGTATATACCTGTGTGTCATCTCCTCCTATATATAGTATATATCTGTGTGTCATATCCCCTGTATATAGTATGTACCTGTGTGTCATCTCCTCCTGTATATAGTATATACCTGTGTGACATCTCCCCTGTATATAGTATATATCTGTGTGTCATCTCCCCTGTATATAGTATGTACCTGTATGTCATCTCCCCTGTATATAGTATATACCAGTGTGTCATCTCCTCCTGTATATAGTATGTACCTGTATGTCATCTCCTCCTGTATATAGTATATACCTGTGTGTCATCTCCCCTGTATATAGTATATACCTGTGTGTCATCTCCCTTGTATATAGTATATATGTGTGTGTGTCATCTCCCCTGTATATAGTATATACCTGTGTGTCATCTCCCCTGTATATAGTATGTACCTGTATGTCATCTCCTGTATATAGTATATACCTGTATGTCATCTCCTGTATATAGTATATACCTGTATGTCATCTCCTGTATATAGTATATACCTGTATGTCATCTCCTCCTGTATATAGTATATACGTGTGTCATCTCCTGTATATAGTATATACCTGTAAGTCATCTCCTCCTGTATATAGTATATACCTGTGTGTTATCTGCTCCTGTATATAGTACACACCTGTGTGTCATCTCCTCCTGTATATAGTATGTACCTGTATGTCATGTCCTCCCGTATATAGTATATACCTATGTGTCATCTGCTCCTGTATATAGTATATATCTGCGTGTCATCTCCCCTGTATATAGTATATACCTGTGTGTCATCTCCTCCTATATATAGTATATATCTGTGTGTCATATCCCCTGTATATAGTATGTACCTGTGTGTCATCTCCTCCTGTATATAGTATATACCTGTGTGACATCTCCCCTGTATATAGTATATATCTGTGTGTCATCTCCCCTGTATATAGTATGTACCTGTATGTCATCTCCCCTGTATATAGTATATACCAGTGTGTCATCTCCTCCTGTATATAGTATGTACCTGTATGTCATCTCCTCCTGTATATAGTATATACCTGTGTGTCATCTCCCCTGTATATAGTATATACCTGTGTGTCATCTCCCTTGTATATAGTATATATGTGTGTGTGTCATCTCCCCTGTATATAGTATATACCTGTGTGTCATCTCCCCTGTATATAGTATGTACCTGTATGTCATCTCCTGTATTAGACCTCGTTCACACGTTATTTGCTCAGTATTTTTACCTCAGTATTTGTAAGCTAAATTGGCAGTCCATAGATCCCCAGCCAACAGGAAGCCCTCCCCTCTGGCAGTATATATTAGCTCACACATACTCATAATAGACTCTGTTGCTTTTGTAGTTTGTCTGCTTATTAATCAGATTTTTATTTTTGAAGGATAATACCAGACTTGTGTGTGTTTTAGGGCGAGTTTCGGGTGTCAAGTTGTGTGTGTTGAGTTGCGTGTGGCGACATGCATGTAGCGACTTTTGTGAGATGAGTTTTGTGTGGCAACATGCGTGTAGCAACTTTTTGTGTGTCGAGTTGCATGTGACAGGTTAGTATAGCAAGTTGTGTGCAAGTTTTGCGCGTGGCGAGTTTTATGTGTGGTGCGTTTTGAGTATGTGCAAGTTTTGTGTGAGGTAACTTTTGTCCATGTGGCAATTTTTCCGCGTGTCCAAGTTTTGCGTGTGGTGAGTTTTCCATGAGGTGAGTTTTGCACGTGTGGCGAGTTTTGTGTGAGCCTAGTTTTGCATGTGGAGAGTTTTGCGCGGCGAGATTTGTGTTTCGACTTTTATGTGGCGAGGTTGGTGTATGTGTGGTGAAATGTGTGCTGAGAGTGATATATGTGTTCAAGCACGTGGTAGTGTATGGCGCATTTTGTGTGTGCTCATATCCCCGTGTGTGGTGAGTATCCCATGTCGGGGCCCCACCTTAGCAACTGTACGGTATATACTCTTTGGCGCCATCGCTCTCTCTCTTTAAGTCCCCTTTGTTCACATCTGGCAGCTGTCAATTTGCCTCCAACACTTTTCCTTTCACTTTTTCCCCATTATGTAGATAGAGGCAAAATTGTTTGGTGAATTGGAACGCGCGGGGTTAAAATTTCGCCTCACAACATAGCCTATGACGCTCTCGGGGTCCAGACGTGTGACTGTGCAAAATGTTGTGGCTGTAGCTGCGACGGTGCAGATGCCAATTCTGGACATACACACACACACACATTCAGCTTTATATATTAGATACACATATATATATACATACATATGTATATATATATATATATATATACACACACACATTATGTGTATGTATATATATATATATATATATATATATATATATATATATATATTCAAATCAAAGAAGCTTTATTGGCAGGACCAAATAAACATCAGTTTTGCGAAAGCACAAGTACAGTAGGGAATAGGGACTGTGGGGATAATGGGTAGGGACTGCGGGGACGATGGATGGGGTGCAGGGTGGGGGTAAGGAAGTCCATGGCATATCATGGCTGTCTTTCTCGCAGTCTATGGCACGCGCTTACATACTGCGCTGCTATCTCCACCGCGCTCTCTTCTTCCCCCAGCAGGATATGTTTTCTCTTCCTCCTTCATGGTGCTGAAATTCGGGAAGAGATCGGAGAGTCTCCTGAAGGGAGTGTCCTTCACTGCTGAGTATTTGGGGCAGTGTAGCAGGAAGTGGGTTTCATCCTCCAGGTTACAGTGTACGCACATCCTGTCTTCTCTGGGCTTGTAGCTGTCTGCCTGCCGACCTCGATGGCCAGATTGTGGGCACGGAGTCTGTACCGGCTCAAGATCTGGCGGTCTCTGGGGTCCGAGAGTTTCTCCAGATATGGAGCCAGTCTGTAGTCTCTCTGTAGACTCTGGTACATGGTCAGTTTCTGTGAGCTGCTGATCTCATTCCTCCAGACACTGACGTACCTCTCCTGACTCTCCTCTATCATCTTCCTGATTGTGGTTTTTGTCAAGTTGTTTTGGTTGACGGTTCGGTCAGGTTGGGTTTGGGTGAGCTGATCTTGGGGTCCTGGTTTGTGGGGACCACCTATATGTAGCATGGTTTTATGGTGATGGGAGCTTGGGTTGCTACTCTGTAGGTGAGCCTGGAAGGACAGCACCCTCTTCAGGACTGCTATGTGCAGTGGGAATCTGCCCAGCTCAGATCAGCAGGCATTGTTGGTGGTGCTCCGATGGACCTGGAGAAGGTGTTTACAGAATTCCACGTGGAATATTTCTGTTGGACTGAAATCCCACTTTGACCAGTCTGGGTATGTGTGAGGGCCCCAGACTTCACTGCCGTATAGGAGGATTGGGGTGATTATGGCATCGAAGATTTTTAGCCAGACCCTCACTGGTGGCTTCAGATGGTAGAGCTTCCTTCGGATGGCATAGGTTTTGCAGGCCTTGTCCTTCAGTGTCTCTATGGCTAGTTTGAAGAGAGATTATATATATATATATATATATATTTTTTTTTTTTATTTAGATATTTTCAACCCCTTGCAAAAATTATGGAATCACCGGCCTTAGAGGATGTTCATTCAGCTGTTAAATTTTGTAGAAAAAAGGCAGATCACAAACATGGCAAAAAACTACAGTCATTTCAAATGGCAACTTTCTGGCTTTAAGGGTACCGTTACACAAAACGATTTACCAACGATCACGACCAGCGATACGACCTGGCCGTGATCGTTGGTAAGTCGTTGTGTGGTCACAGACAGCTCTCCAGCGACCAACGATGCCGAAGTCCCCGGGTAACCAGGGTAAACATCGGGTTACTAAGCGCAGGACCGCGCTTAGTAACCCGATGTTTACCCTGGTTACCATCGTAAATGTAAGAAAAAAAACCCGTCCATACTCACATTCCGGTGTCCGTCAGGTCCCTAGCCGTCTGCTTCCCGCACTGACTGTGAGTGCCGGCCGTAAAGTGAAAGCAGAGCACAGCTGTGAAGTCACCGCTGTGCTGTGCTTTTACTTTCCGGCCGGCAGTCAGTCAGTGCGGGAAGCAGACGGCTAGGGACCTGACGGACACCGGAATGTGAGTATGTACAGTTTTTTTTTTTTTACATTTACAATGGTAACCAGGGTAAACATCGGGTTACTAAGCGCGGCCCTGCGGTTAGTAACCCGATGTTTACCCTGGTTACAAGCGAACGCATCGCTGGATCGGTGTCACACACACCGATCCAGCGATGACAGCGGGAGATCCAGCGACGAAATAAAGTTCCAAACGATCTGCTACGACGTATGATTCTCAGCGGGGTCCCTGATCGCTGCTGCGTGTCAGACACAGCGATATCGTATGGATATCGCTGGAACGTCACGGATCGTACCGTCGTAGCGACAAAAGTGCCACTGTGAGACGGTACCCTAAGAAACACTAAAAGAAATCAAGAACAAAAAATGTGGTAGTCAGTAATGGTTACTTTTTTTAACCGAGCATTGGGGAAAAATTATGGAATCACTAAATTCTGAGTAAAAAATTATGGAATCATGAAAAACAAACAAAAAAAATACTCCAAAACATCACTATTATTTTATCACACCACCTCTGGCTTTTATAACAGCTTGCAGTTTCTGAGGCATGGACTTATTGAGTGTCAAACAGTACTCTTCATCAATCTGGCTCCAACTTTCTCTGATTGCTGTTGCCAGATCAGCTTTGCAGGTTGGAGCCTTGTCATGGACCATTTTCTTCAACTTCCACCAAAGATTTTCAATTGGATTGAGATCCGGACTAGTTGCAGGCCATGACATTGACCCTGTGTGTCTTTTTTCAAGGAATGTTTTCACAGTTTTTGCTCTATGGCAGGATGCATTATCATCTTGAAAAATGATTTCATCATCCCCAAACATCCTTTCAATTGATGGGATAAGAAAAGTCTCCAAAATATCAACATAAACTCGTGCATTTATTGAAGATGTAATGACAGCCATCTCCCCAGTGCCTTTACCTGACATGCAGCCCCATATCATCAATGACTGTGGAAATTTGCATGTTCTCTTCAGGCAGCCATCTTTATAAATCTCATTGGAACGGCACCAAACAAATGTTCCAGCATCATCACCTTGCCCAATGCAGATTTGCAATTCATCACAGAATATGACTTTCATCCAGTCATCCACAATAGCTTTTCCTTAGCCAATTGTAACCTTGTTTTTTTCTGTTTAGGTGTTTATGATGGCTTTTGTTTAGCTTTTCTGTATGTAAATCCTTTTTTCTTTAGGCGGTTTCTTACAGTTCGGTCAGACGTTGACTCGTTTCCACCCATTCATTCCTCATTTGTTTTGTTGTGCATTTCCTGTTTAGGAGACATATTGCTTTAAGTTTCCTGTCTTGACGCTTTGATGTCTTCCTTGGTCTACCAGTATGTTTGCCTTTAACAACCTTCCCATGTTGTTTCTATTTGGTCCAGATTTTAGACACAGCTGACTGAACAACCAACCTGTTTTGCAACATCGCGTGCTGATTTACCCCTCTTTTAAGAGTTTGATAGTCCTCTTTGTTTCAATTGACATCTCTCGTGTTCAAGCCATGATTCATGTCAGTCCGCTTGGTGCAACAGCTCTCCAAGGTGTGATCACTCCTTTTTAGATGCAGACTAATGAGCAGATCTAATTTGACGCAGATGTTATTTTTGGGTATGAAAATTTACAGGGTGATTCCATAATTTTTTTCCTCAGAATTTAGTGATTCCATATTTTTTCCCCTATGCTTGGTTAAAAAAAGTAACCATTACTGACTACCACATTTTTTTGTTCCTGATTTCTTTTAGTGTTTCTTAAAGCCAGAAAGTTGCCATTTGAAATTACTTTAGTTTTAAGCCATGTCAATTATCTTTTTTTTTTTTTTTTTTATACAAAATTAAACAACTGAATGAATATCCTCCAAGGCCAGTGATCCCATAATTTTTGCCAGGGGTTATACAGAGATATATATATATATATATATATATACACACACACATACATAAAAAATTACATATTCTTAAATATTGTTGTGACATCAAGTGTTGTCATATGCACAATATTACATCAGATTAATGGCAATTAGTATTGCCTACCATATATAATGAAACAACTCAGTTAACCGGAAAGAAAGTCTGTATGTTGTAACCAACAACCAAAATGATGATTCATGGCAAGTAGCTGACGAAGGACACAGTCCGAAACGCGCGTCGGGGTGTGCTGTACCTGGAGGATCGGACCGCTTTAAGGAGGTAATTTTCTATCTTTTTATCATCTTTTTATTTACTTTTGCTCAGTTAAACCTTGCGCTCAGTATACGTGCCCCTGGCACGAGTATCAACATCCACATATGTTATTTATATATATATTCTTTGTACACATGCACTGCTATTTTTGCCTATAAATAGGCTTCACATTAATTTTAGCCTATAATACTGGCTTCACATACTTTTTTGTGCAACTTACTTGCAATTTTTGCACAGTCATATGTACGATTTTCTTGTCATTTTTTCACCTTTTTACATGGAGTGCAGCACTTATACATATATATTTTTTTATGTATACTTTGATGCAATCTTGTGTGCCTCGTGGTTTGAGCAATTAAATCTTATACATTTTTTTCTATATACATACCTAGCCTTCTGTGTCCGTTGTATTATTGCTATTCCGCTGTATATCTTGATATATTTATGCATATATATCTTTATTGTATATTTACCTCCAGTTACAGGCACACTTTTGTAGTTGCCAATTTTTGCCCACTATTTATTTTTAATAAAGGCATTTTATTATATTGTATTATTGTCTTGATACTTTTAATTTGGCTAATATGCACTAATATATTTTCTATATATGAGACACATATCTATTGATCTCCGTACATAGGGTTCTTTGTTGTACCAACGCACCGAATGGTCTGCCATTCACTTATTATGTAGCAGTTCTCTCATTTACTTACTTCACCCTATGTATTTGGGTATAAATATAGTTCTTTTTTTATGTTTTTTGGCCCATTTCATTAATAATTTTTTAAATATTTTTACTGCTACTTGTTTCTTCCCCACCATCCTGTAGAATGTAAGCCCGCAAGGGCAGGGTCCTCTCCCCATCAGTCTGTAATTGTTAGTTTGCTTACTGTAAGTGATATCTCTAATTTGTATGTAACCCCTTCTCATGTACAGCACCATGGAATCAATGGTGCTATATAAATAATAATAATAATAATAAGGCTTGAACCAACATTCTTTCCTAAAGTGGTATCTTCTTCAAATATGAATTGACTGCCCTAATTTTGTCAACACCCCAAAAATCAGAAGAAGCAGTCTATTCTTTAGATGTCAAGCAGGCAGTCTTGCTCTACCTAGAGGCTACCTGGGATTGGAGACAGGATGTCTGAATTAGAATGACAGCGAATATTGTTTTTGCAATATTCATCAAACCCAGCAAAACGTTAATAGAATCAATGGGTGCAGAAATTACCGAATATGTTCAGAACTGAACAACAAAACATACATTCGGCACGAATAGGGTAACAATATGACACAAATATGGCAAATTCAGATTCGGCGACCGAATCCAAACAAATTCGCTCTACTCTACTTGAGGCCTTAAAAACTCATTCAATTAGAGCAGTCTCCACTTCCTGGGCACAGATAGCAGGGGCTTCGGTAGATCAGATTTGCAGGGCCAACACTTGGTCCAGCCTGAACCCTTTCGGCAGACACCATAAATTGAACGTGTTGTCAGGGCAGTAAACTGCTTTCGGTAGGGAGGTTTTCCAGGCAGTTGTCCCACCATAATACCATACTCATATTCTTCATAGTGCGGTCAGGAAGAACGTCCTGGAAAATGGGGATTAGGCCTTCCAGTATTTAGGCTTCCTGGATTCCATCTTGACAGCACAGGCTAGGATTCTTTTACACGTGTCGTGTTTTTTGCGACCCGTTTTGCAGCTGCAAAAATCTTGCGGATCGCTGTTTTTCTGGTTTCGAATAGTAGGGGAAAAGTAGGGGAAAAAACAGCGTCCCACAAATATGATCTTCACGGTGCACCGCAAAAACACAGCAAGTGTAAAAGAAGCCTTAGTTTCCATTCCTTAAAAATGTTCTAATACTCATGTGACTTAATGTTTGTATAGGAAAATTCAATTAAAAAAAATAAATAAATCTTTGCATCCATACAGGTGTGGTACTTGGAAAAGACATTAAATATTGAGAGTGGAAAGGGCCTTTTAACCTCTCGTGTGTTTCCTGTCCCTATAAGGATAAGAAGGACGAACTACATGATGCTATCAGGATGGACTCCTAGAAACAATTTCTGGTAAGACTAATTCCCATTTTTTGTAATCTGGGACACTTCAGTAGTTAAAAAGCAATTATCCAGTAGTGCATAACACCTCTTAAAAAGTTATATATAAATATACACACTTGTCGATAAAAACAAGACACACGAGAAAGTGTTTAACCATTTTATTTATGGTCTGTGTGCTCTAATATTCAGACCAGGCCTAGGGCAGCTCATCATATATAAGAACATTTCCAGTTGCACCAAGCCGGCTTGGTAATCTTCATTTTAATATTAACATACAAACCAAAATAAAAATGAATCCCATTAACTTCTGGCTCCAATTTAAATACTTTGACGTACAATAATTTAAGGAAAAAAAATCCAAATAACAGACATAATCACAGTAAATTGGAAATACTCAATAAGAAAAAAAAAATACAAAAAAAAAGAGTAGGATTTGCACAAGCTTAACCCCTTCCCTGCTGAAGAGGAATCAGGTGCATTCAGTCTGTACGTTTAGGAACGTTATATATTGTCAAATTGGCCAATATACAAGAAAGGCCCAAGCTACATAGTCCTAGTGTATTATAAAAGCAGACTCTCAACCTTATAATTTTTCTTTTGTCATTTTAAAATAGCGTTACAACAATTAGTGACACTTCACAGCTAGCAAGCGTGCAAATGATTAACACATGTACATTATACATTCTGGAGATGTCAAATAATAAAAAAAAAATAATACAGTGCATACTGCCCTACTCCACACCCAACTAAATCTAGGATATGTTTGGTCAAAGCTATAAATTCTGCATATAAAATGGCGGTAGGGGCATCTGATAAAGCAGGGCTTCCAGCTGGAGACCCAGATCTCCCAGATCCTTTCACTGCCTCTTTATAGGGTGACATTTTTGTAAGGATCAGCCCCCACAAGGATATCATTTATACAGTAGGTATGTGATCCACTGAAGGCAACTCTACAGTATAGGATAACCAGAGAAGGAAACAGAGTCCTGAGAGAACACATTTGGCTTCGAAATTGGATTAGTCATTGACTTTCTCTATAGACGACAGAAGATACATCATAGATTCTTGAATGATTAAAAAAAAACAAAAAAAAAACTGAAAATAACTGTCCGGCAGCTTTCCCAAGCGTGACGACTGTGTATTTCAATGCAGCTGTCACGATCGGGTCGGGAGAGCCGCCGGCCAATCCGTGCACAGTGTTCCAATCTCGGTCAGGCCATTTGACTGTGCCATTATAGGCTATATCTATTGGATAAAGTGATGTAACAAGGACTCTTTGGCCTTATTCACACATCAGTATTTTACATCAGTGTTTGTAAGCAAAAACCAGGAGTGGCAGAGAAAAACTTTAAAAATTGAAAAATTGACACCTATTCTTTGTTTTGAAGACGCTCCTGATTTTTGCATAAAAATACAGATCAAAAATAGTGATGCGTGAATAAAGCCTTACCGGAGTACATACACTTTTAGGTCTTTTTAACATTTTTCATTTTGGTGCAGTTGTCAATGTTAATTTTTTTTTTTTGCCCCAGAGAATCCACATTAGAGAAAAGTTGTCCAAGCTCACAGATTTTGGCAGGACAGAGATTGGACAATGCTAAGCATCAACGCCTGATCCAGGAGAGGTGTCCAGCACCGACTTACACCCCCTCTCCTCATTACAAACACATGTATGCTCAGTAGAGCGAACGTGCTGGGATAAGGTGTTATCTGAACATGATCGTGTGTTAACAGAGTGTCTTCAGTGTGCTCGAAAAATACGTTCAAGTCCTCGCCGCTGCAGGTCTCGTGGCTGTTAGGCAATCCCTGCATGTGTGGAGGCTGGCGGACAGCTGTGAAACATGCAGCCACAGGGACTCAAACATATTATTCGAGCACGCTGAAGTCACTCTGTTAGCACCTGAGCATGCTGAGATAACACCTTATCCGAGCTCGCTAATCACTAATGCTCAGCCAAGCCGAGCGAGCAAGTGTATGGGGTATGTTCAGGAGACCCCATTAGTAAAAAAAATTTTAATTGCAGATTTTGACATCAAGAACTGAACCTATAAAACCTACGTCCTTGCCACAGACTTGGCAGCTTTTACAGAACTCGTATCATAACCCAACCCTGCTGGGTACTGTTAGCCATAGCTGGGAAAAACCAGAGAACTTGCCAAATACTGAACGGTCTGGTCCATCCTTGATATTGGTAGGCATGGAAATACCAACTTGTGATGGAAGATAGAAGAGGCAGCATAAAATAATACAAGACAAATGTATACAGAAATTCATCAAACATGACACACTGCTTTATCGTTCACTTACAACCAATGGAAAAATAAAAACATAGAAATTCACAAACAGTGAGAACATTTGGGTCAGTGCACATGTAATGCCTACAAAACAAATCTCAAAGCATAGAGAATACATTTTACCTTGAGAAGGAATGACTCGGACATTATCCATCAAAACAGCCAGTGTTACATTTGGAAGAATAATAGTTTTTTTTCCCATGATGGTTCGGGATGTGTTTGATCTATCAATACTACTCAATTTTCGCGATGCATACATCAATCACACCCACATACTGGAAACGTAGCACCATCGTACACACTGTGGACATCTTACTACTGTGAGGTTTCTAGCCAATGGTGACACTTGTCAGACTTTGGAAAAGTCTCAAAGTGGTAATAAAAGTAGAATACATATTTCTGAGTCTTAAAGCTGAAAGCGTTCAGCATGTATGGACTGGACAGTTTCAAAAAAGATTTTGGTATTTTACCAGTAGGATCAGGAAACAAAAAGAAAATATGTATTAGGCCTTTTAGATCTCCTGATGGCAAGTAGGGACTGGGCAAAGCAAACAGTGGGGTTTGGAGAGATAGCGGCCGACAGAACGAGCGTTTGGCAGACCGTTACCAAAGGTCCATGGGTTCCTTTAGGCATAGCTGGAACCTGCAGAACAATTCTGTAACAAGCAAGCATGGTATTAGAGGGAATTTACCAGCAAGGTTTTGCTATAAAACCTAAGACCTGCATGATATAGGGGCTGTGACCCCAATTCCAGCAATGTGTCATTAATAGTTGCAATGGGTGAGTGCCGCATCTTCTTAATATTTATATATTGGCTTAAGGCTCTTTTTTGCTGAGCACCTGAGACCATTTGCATTGTATCGCTGATAATCGTTTTTTTAAATGGATCTGGTACACAATAGCATATGATCCCCCGATGCCATTCATTTTTTCTCTTTTGGACTGTCATTAATAGTGAAGAGCGAGTATACTCTGTGATTTCCGAGTATTTTAGTGCTCGGAGATTTAGTTTTCATCGCCTCAGCTGAATGATTTACAGCTATTAGACAGCTTGATTACATGTGGGGATTCCCTAGCAACCTCCACATGTACTCAGCCTGGCTAGTAGCTGTAAATCATTCAGCTGTGGCAAGGAAAACTAAATCCCCCGAACACTAACAAATACTCTGAGATCACCCGAGTGTGCTCGGGAAAACCCGAGCAACGAGTATACTCGCTCACCACTAGTCATTAACTAGGTTGTATTCAATAAAATCAGCGCTTCATCTGCAGGATGTTATCACTACAGGACTAGGTGTCCAGTGTCTTAGTCCAACCACTGATTGGCAATTGTGAACACTGTATGTTGAGTAAGTAACCAATCAGTGGTGGTGTGGGTGGAGTTATACAGGGCTCAGAATTCAGAGCACTGCTAGATGTACAGCAGAGAAAACAGATTCTATCACAACTGCTGCGCCCAGAAAACTAAGTGATACATCGCTGGAATCAGTCTCCATCATGCTGATCTCAGATCAAGTAGAAAAAACCTGCTGATGAGAACATCCAGCATCGGTCAACTATTTCCATGACGTCCATCGCGTGACGTTAAGTCAATATAAGTGGTATTTAGAGGCACACCTGTTCCTCCTCAAGATGCTTCACATGACCAGATCAGACAAGAGCCAGTTTCATACACTAGCAAAATACTGACCAAACCAGATCGCAAGACTTGGCCTGACTGCAGGACTCCTGACCCAAGCTAATTGGCACATCTACAGTTCTCTTAAAATACAGGATTTGAATACTCCTGACCTAACATTCCGGAGAGAATTCTATAAGTTGACAGCCTGTACAAGACTATCATGGGGCAAAGAATTAAACTAGCAACGTATGACGCAGCCAAATATTCGAAAAGTCAAGTGTCAAAACCAAAGATTAAATGTAATCTTTCAGTGGTTTCTGAATACGTTTTTGGCTTAGGATAATCTAGAGCACCAATGATATACAGCATTCAAAATACCATGTGTAGGAACATTACACAGGGTACATTTCACTTTCTTAAAAGTTTCTATTTGACTGTTCGCAATCTCATGAAAGTAATACTGCAATAAAAATGCTAAAATAACAAAACCACCATACAAAGACAGTACAATTTAAGAACACATTCAATGATACTGCTTATTAGAAATGCATCTGCTCGCAAAAAGCGGAAAAACGAAGAGTGTAAGTAAAGAAACAGATTGGCTTGCAGATTTTTAATCTGCACTTTCTAATGTAATAAAGGGGCAAGCGATACAACTTTGAGATTTTCCAGGGCCTGATGCCAAATGTTCAGCATCTGCACATAAAGTACACATGATTCTAGAAGCAGGAAACATGTTCCGCACATTAGTCAGTCCCAGTCAAATTTTAAAAGCTCCAATGTGCGGTATGATATCCTGTCGACAGCGCTACCCAAAATTATGTACAAAGCGGGCAATATTCAGTGTTACTCATTTACATGGCGTATACGGCGTTCACCTGGATCATCTATTCAGAGCAAGGAAGCAGAGAGCAATTCATAATTTGTTTTATGGAAATAAAAAAATAAATACAAAATTTGCCGATTTTTAGACAAAAAAAAAAAAAAGTATAGAAAATTTTTTTTATTTAATATCTCAAACTTTCTAGCAACCAAAGAGTTGATGTGAATGCAATAAAAAATTATTCCTGGATATTATGACAAACAAGTTAATAAAGTTGGCATTAGCTAATGGATAATTGATTCAGAGCGGCTGTTACTACGTGTGGCAAAAACCAAAAAAAGGAAAAAAAATATATAAAAAAAGTTACTTACGACTAAAAACAAAATTAAAAGTTCTGTTTAAGATGCAGTGAATTCTGGAAGGTTCGCATTGACGACTCACTTTAGTAATAGTTTTGTTTGGGTAAAACCTTTCAAAGTTACAGCCTCTCAAATGAGCATTGAACCTCTGATTCTTGGTCATCCAAAACTTAGGAAATATAGGCCAGATTCACTTACGTCTTTTTTCCGCTTGTAGTTTTTACTGACATATTGTGTTAAATGGCACAAGTAGTTAATCAATTTTATACAAAAAAAAAATAATAATAATTCTCTTTAGCCTATATTGTAACTTTTTAGAGTAAAAGTCACAGACATTTCTGACCTACATAAAACCACTCTGGGTAGCGGTGGGAACTGAAGCATATCTGCACAAAAATGAGATTTTTCAAAGTCGCAATTGATATAAAATCATCTAAAATCCTTGAATCCTGCCAACAATGATTGAAAATAAAAAAATTATAGATATGTAGTCCCAAATTAATGAAGCTTTAAAGGTGCTGTCTTGTTTCATGTTTCTGCAGTCCATGGTATGTCAGACTAATAAAGTAAACTGAGCTTTTGCTTACTTCTCCCCAGATCTGCTTCCTCTCCGCTGTCGCTCTGGGATTTGATGATTTGCTGTAGCGATAAAGACACATTTCCAATACTTGTAACCGCTGCAGTCCATTATTGTGCTCAGAGGCTTTTGTGGTCTTCATAAGTTCAGCTGCTGAACCCAGTGATCTGGTTGCAGCAGTTACAAGTGCTGTAAATGCAACGTTACCATTGTAGTCAATCAACAAAGACTGAAGCAGTGGCGGAGAGGCATCAATGAAACAAGATAACCATTTAAAACCTTGGCAAGGGCAAAAAAAAGGTATAACAACATGCCCAATCCTTAGTTTTAACTACAAAATTACTCCAGAGACAGAAGGACAGAATCCCAAGTGCGGATTAAAGATCACTAGGGGCGCATGGGTTTACAGGTCACATATCAGAACAGGTGGGTGTCGCTTTCTCCCTGAAGCCGTTCTCTCGCCAAAGTGCAGAGAATGGCAGCCACAATCTGGCAGGAGCCAGTGATCGCCCCGGTACTAAGCGTGCGTCTGGGCTCCTCCAGCATTGGTGCACATGTAAAGGAACAGGGATTGAGTTTAGGTAGTGATTAGTGATGAGCGAGCATGAGTGTTATCCGAGCATACTGGGCGTGTACGGGCAAATATGTTCAAGTCCCCGACACTGCATGTTTCGCTGCTGTTGGACAAACTGGGAATAAGTGGCCCCTTGTGGATGAAAACATATGATTTAAAAAGAGATTAAGAACGGATGCTGCATTCTATCTTCAAGCTTATAAATGTTATTATTGCTTTTTAAAGTTTTTTTTTTTTTTTAAAGAAAAATATCTACCAGAATGCTGCTTTTCGACGCCTTGCTAGAAGATAAGAGACAATTAAATTGTTGTAAATGGATTATTGATCTGTAAATGCTCGTTCTGCAGTCGAAAAGAAAATAGGATTCTAGTGTCTCAGTAAGTAGATGTTAATATGATTACTGAATAATCAAACCAAAATGTTATCTGATGGCGCACAGACACGATCCATATTGTCCATCACTTTAGTGTGGACTCATCTCTTAAACAAAAAAAAAATCATACTTCACATGCAGCAAAACATGTCTTCATCTTGTACAGATCCAGAGTCACATTATGGGTTTAGCCTGCTCTAATCTTGGGACATAGGCAAGTTCAGTGAGGTTTTGAGCTTAAACCATTCAGCACTCCCTGCTTATTCAGTGCCTGTACAGGGATGGATCTAGGAGATTTGCTTTCTGCAGCTTTCAACGTAAAGTAACTGTTACGGAACCCCCCAGCACCCAGAATATGTTGTGCAGTTATATGTATGTATAATAGGTTCCATGTGAGATGCATGTCCCTAATGCATCAGCCCACAGGCTGCGCCCCTGGGCAGAGGGGACAAGATATTCCCCTTCTGACCTCCCCCACCTTTGTAATTCCCACAGTAAATATCGTCAGGCTCCGGCCACCTGCGGCTATTGTAATGTATGTCTGGCCTGCTGCTTTTCAAGTGGCCCGCCCTCTGTATCTGTGTGATATATTCACACTGACGGGGACTACCGTGCTGGAGTACCTCTTTCAGTACCACCCCGTGTTTCAGGAGGTCCACTCTGCTTTGGCTGGAGTCTGAATGAAGGACGCTGGCTGGAATTGCTTGGTTACATGGGCGCATATAAAAGATCACTGCTTCTCCACGTATTTCCAGTGTGACAACACTTTACTCACAGGACACAGAATATATCACACAGATACAGAGGGCAGGCCACTTGAAAAGCGGCAGGCCAGACATACATTACAGTAGCCGCAGGTGGCCGGAGCATGCCGATATTTACTGTGGGAATTACAAAGGTGGGGGAGGTCAGAAGGGGGATATTTTGTCCCCTCTGCCCATGGGCGCAGCCTGTGGGCTGATGCATTAGGGACATGCATCTCACATGGAACCTATTATACATACATATAACTGCACAACATATTCTGGGTGCTGGGGGTTCCGTAACAGTAACCTGACAAGTTGGGAAAAAGAAAAAAAAAAAGGAGTTAAGGCTTCATACACAAGGGTAAAGTTGGCGGAACCCAAAGATTTCGACAGAGCCAATTTATTTGTGTGGCAGCCAAAAGACCCTGGTATTGGTTCGTGGCCAGTGATAGCTGATGGAAGACCGCTATTAGGGAGAGTGCCTGTTAAATTGTTGACTGGTCCCTATAATAATTAGCAGACTTGTGAATGCAGCTATAGGCCGAATTAAAGGCTCTGCCCCAAAGTGAGGCCAAGACAAAAGCAACATCTTTCCTCTAGAATGGTCCAAACTAAAATAAAAGGACATATAAAAGGTTCACAAAGGGAACCTGTCACATTGAACATGCTGACCGATCTGGTTGTAGAGAAGGAAGAGATGACCAGATTGTTCTGCAGTCAGTGGGAAAAGATGTCCTGGTAATATTGTACACAGGACTAGTGGGTTGTCCTACTCAGTGACCAACTCCGCCTACTGGACTATCACAAAACCAGCAGGAATTTCCATCACTAAGTTCAAAATCTATTCCCACAAAACTACATAGACAGAATTTATCATAGTAACACACAAAGCCCATCGTCGCTGGCTTACGACATGTTTACACAGGCCGACAATCCATAAAGGGGACAGTACGATCGCTAATATGATAGTGTATGTAGACAGAACCATTATACCAGCACTTTTTTTTTTTTTTGTTTACACCAAACAATGTGCTGCAGAATTTTTTTTCTCTCCAGCATAAGGGATCTGCTCATCCGGCGAAAGAGCGTTTTGCTCATTCTTCTGATACATGGGGCAACAATCAGGAATGAACGCTTTCTTCGTCTCAACCACTTCCTATTCCTATACACGTCCTTTCAGTAGAAATACAGAAAAAGCACTCGGGATTCCCACCCCTCTTTTATAGATATTATAAACACCCCAATTTAAAAAAGAACCATTATCATTACGGTGGCATGTTACGACAGCCTGCACAATGTTTAGGGGAATGTTTTAATCAGGTACCCCAATATGAATAAAAATATTAGAGGGAAACGGGATTCACTTATTGCCGATGGATTGTGGGCCTAACAGATGAGAAAAAAGGAAAAAAAAAAAAGAAATTAAAAAAAAAAAAAGAAGAAAGATATAAAAAAAAAAGTCTATGCAATGAGGACAGCGCGAGAAAATAGTTTGAGAAATGTTTTCCAAGGAAAATGTCAAATGGGGTCAGAGTGGGGCGACTATGACAAATATTTCTTAAGCCCTATGTCAACTCGGTCACATGTATGCACTATAATTCACAGACTCCTGTAAAACTATGTTCACAAGTCAGCCCAGCGCTACAGCAATCCCAACCCCATAATTCAGCTCTGTGCAGCATGCTGTCATTACAATACGCTAGTCACTACATTAGAAAGTCGGATGTGGGCTGGATAAGACCATCGACATCTAGGCTTCACATAGCTTTGTTGGCGAAACATTTCTATCTGTATTTTAGAAATATCCATGTACTGCAGTTCATGACTTATGAAAGATCCCCCACCCAAAGAACTAATAGGGGTAAGTCTAGCATTTAATAGGCTACCCATGCAGGACTTCATAAAAGCAGCGTTGCAATATGTCTGCCAAAGACAAGCAATTCTGTAAGACTAGAGAAAAAAATATATATATATACTTTCTGTTTCCAGTGTAGGTTTAAGTGTAGTGGAAGGGATGGCAATGTACATTCCAATGAACACCATCGGTGTCACTGCCAGAGGGCACTTTTTCAGAAGTCAGCCACAATAAATACATAAAAGGACACACGTTTGCATATATCATTGTGTGACAAAACCATAGGAATGGAAATAACAGGAATTGTACAGTGTTTGACTGGAAGGAGAAGAGAAAATTAAAAACAAAATCATGGAAGGACAAGGAAAGAAAAAAAGTTGTGGATACCTGCTTTAGATCTGGTTATAATTTTTTTTTTCATCAGGTCGGGAAAATAAGAAAAAAAATCTAAAACAAAAAACTGTAATGGAATCCATGAAAGGAGCTCTTGCGGAGTTGCTGAAATTTCTGAATTTTAGAGTATTGCAAAAGTCTTCAAGCTGAAAAGACATATTTAAGGATAATCAGGCGAGCAGCATAATGACTACATTTTATATTGCCTTCCAGTGATCTAATGAATCCTCAAAGTGCATTCAGTGCAAGATACGTGGTCACGTCGCATGTCTGCAGGTAGACATGCCGCTTTAAGACCAGAACTCTTGTTTTTGTTCACAGGTTGTCGTTCTGTAGCTTTTAAGTTTGGTTCTGCACAGCGGAACAGTGCTATCTTGACTCTGGCCTTCCACATCCACATCTAGTAGTGTTCGTTCCCCTATAGGGTGCGCCACGTGAACAGGAATGAAACCAGAGAATCCCGGCCTCTCCTCCACTGTGCTTCCACTGCTGCTGGCAAAGCAGGAGTCTATGTTGCTTGGGGTTTCAGTGCATGAACTATTAGCGGGGGATTCACCCCGATTTCTACTAGGGGATACAAACCACCAGGAATCCAGTCTCTGTCTGTTGGTGGAAGGTCGAGGTCTTGGAACAAACTCTAAAGTTTTGGGTCTTTCCAGTGCAGAATCTTGCTGAACATTCCAACGCCGAGGAGTTGGCGGGAACACCAAATTGGGGTCAGGAAGACGGGGAACTTCTTGTGGATCTCGGTTTGGAGACACAACATCTAAATTAGAAGAAACAAAAAATTTTCTTTTGGATGAGATGTTTAGATGAGGCTTTGTTCACATCTAACACTTTTAAACCCCCAAATCTAGTAGTCACTCATTTTCAAGGTGACTGACCCACAGGATGCATGAATTTAAGAGCAGACCCCTCCTTACAAGCATGTTTTACGCTCAAGTGCTGCAGTGTTGGGGCCAGGGAAGAAGTGACTATTGATGGAGGCATATCCCCGGCCATCTTCCCACCTCCCGCCCAGCTAGACAGACATGATGGGTACGTCCCCATGTGTGTATAGTCTAGAACCAGTAAATGACAGAACTTACTTGATGCCGTACAGCTTGCTAAGCAATTGTTGGGCGAATTCCCATTACTAATAACTGGAAAAGCTTTTATGGCACCATCTGAAGGGGTTCTTCTATGTTCGTGGTGAGCTCGGGGATTTACAGTCACGTGGGTAGGAGTCAAGGACTGGTTGGGGTCCCGTTTAAAAGTTTCAATGTGAATGTTCACCAGTGGATTACAGACAACCGGTGCTGGTTCTTCCACAGGACTGCTGGGCATCTCGTAAACTACTATTTCATCACTGTCTGAGCGAAGCAGAGAACGAGTAGAATTACATTCAGAAATGGAAGACAGGGACTGCATCGTAATAGACGTTGTTGGCTCTGCCGGATGAGACGGAGAATCTTCTTTCCGAAAAAGTTTTTTAGATGGTGGGCTGGTGCTTCTCCGGGGACGGGCGGCACGCTGGAATAGGCTCTCCTTTTTCTTTTTCTCTTCTTTTGGTTCAGGCTCATCTTGACCTAGGTTACATTTACCGGCTTCTAACATGTCGAAGCCCAGCCCCACAGTGGCAAGAAGAGCTCCACAGCCCAAGAGAACCATTGAGCATCTCTTGTGCTGAGAGCCACGCTTGAGGCTATTGGTGGGAGTAAGCTGTGGAGTGCTCGTGGCAGAGTTCACCGGGGTGGGATTCTCACTGGTATCGCTGAACGGTCCCTCCACATCTTCGCCTTTGTGGAATGGTATGCAGAGGTAGGATTTGTTCGGAGTGGGTGTTTGGGAATCTTTGACATCCACCTGGTTCACAAATGGCTCAGCGGCATTTTCAGCTTCTGTATAAAGAAATTTAAAAAAAAATAAATTTTTTTTTTTTTTTTTTTTTTACAGGCAACCATAATGTTCACAGTACAGAAATGTAATACATTGATGGGATTTTGAATCCTCCATGGCTTTTCTGCTCCCTCATCCTAATCAAACCTGACAGTAAAAAAAGACAAAACTGAGGTGGTTTTTTTTTTTTTTTTTTTAAATACTATCTCTTTTTAAACAGTATTTAGTGTCTCTAAGTGCAGTAATATGACGCCATTTTTTTAAATTATGGGTTGCAATAGTGAGAAAGAAGTGTGCCTACATCGGGGTCTATGTCAGTTGGCCTTTGATGGTGTCCAGTTTCTTACTGTTGGACTGCCCATGCTGACAACGTCATCAACACATTGCTTGCCGTTTCAGTCTGACGTAACCGTCAATGCTAACCGAGTGTCTTCGGTGTGCTTGAATAATGTGTTCGAGTGCCCACGGCTGCATGTATCACTCCTGTTTGACAGCTGCAACACATGCAAGGATTGCCTAACAAACAGGAATTACCTGCATGTGTTGCGCCTATCGAACAGGTGTGAGACCTGTAGCTGCGGGGATGTATACGAGACAGATTATTCCTGGAAGTGCTAGATATTAATCAAAATCACACAAATATTTTACAGTATGATGGAGATGACCAACTGATTGTGGGGAATCCTGGTGACCTCACAGTGCACCTAAGCGCAAAACCTAAAAAAACATACAACATGATCCAAAAAGCAGAATAACCTTGTGGAAAGCTCATCATGGGCGTCCTAACTTATTTGAAAGGCAGATGACTGTAGTTTTGATTTTATGTAACTTGTTGCTTTGTGCCGCTGACCTCTCATTTTGCATACCTGTCTCAGTCACAGTGGTGAACCCAGGAGCAGAAGAAGTTTTCATCGGCTTCCCGTGGTTGGATGAACTTGATGAACAAGACTTTGAGCTTTCTAGAGATACCCTGCAGTTTGGAGAAAAGACATTATTTCCATGACATAGTTTTATGGAATAGTTTGAACACCGTAATCATTCAAGATGTAGATAGCAAAGCGATGAACACCTCCTCCAGACCGATAGTGACAGACATGAAACCTCTTTTTCTCAAGGTCAGTGGCAGTCCCCGGCGATCCTACATTAATCACCCATAGATGATAAATGTTGGTCATCAGACAATCCCACAAAGTGCTGCTAACCTGGCAGCAATGTGTCTGACAACCTGATGGGAAGAATATAAAAACTCTTGTGTAAGAGACAGATGGAACGGCCTAGTGACTACATAAGGCACATGGGCATTAGCCCAGCACTCACCTGTCCTCGCTGGCACTGCAGTCTTTATTAGCCAAAGGGGCTGCAGCCCAAGGACGAGATTTTTTCTTAGTCTCCTTCTTCTCGTCATCTTCGCTTTCATCCTTCTGGCCACCAACACTGCGGTTTCTTGCTTTATTGGAGTCTCCTGGAGTCACTTTATGAGATGAATAATACATAGTCAGAGGAACACATGGAAAGGCAACAGAGATTTCAACAGCGAGGTTACTTCAAACATAAAAAGGGCATTCCCATCTCCAAGATCCTATCCCAATATGTAGCAGGGGATAAATTCAACTCAAAATTAGCAAGGGTTGTGTCTCCACTGGAGTAATATAAAACCTACAAAAGTGATACACAACCAAGATAGTAAAATATATCTTTTTATTTCTTATTTAAATATTAAGAGCATACTGACAGGAGAAAAAAAGAGAACATTAACAGGAGGAAACTGTGCAGAGAAGTGCTGGGCATACGTATGCACACATTAATAAATGAAAACACAAGCAGCAAAATTCAGGTATAACATCCAAAGTAAAAAATATAATAAATAAATAAAACATTATATAGGTGTAATAGATGCTAACTCAGTATATGTGTCCATAAATAGATCAATAATTACATAAATATAAAAAGTAAAAAATATATATAATGCAATGTAGGAAATATACTAATCAAAAGTGCATCAAGTGAATAGGATCTATGTAGATCAGAGGTGTCAAACTGCATTCCTCGAGGGCCGCCAACAGGTCATGTTTTCAGGATTTCCTTGTATTGCACAGGTGATAATTTAATCACCTGCACAGAATGATTCCAGCACCTTGTGGAATGCTAAGGAAATCCTGACCTGTTGGCGGCCCTCGAGGAATGCAGTTTGACACCCCTGATGTAGATGAAATGTTCAGGGTGTGCAAATGATGGCAGTGATTGGTGGTCAGCTGCTGTAAAGTAAAAAAAAAAAAAAAAAAAATTATATATATATATATACACACAAAAAAAAATCACAGCAGCACATGTACATGAATCGGCCATGTGAAAACACAGACAAATATACATATCTCAAAAATATTTTTTCATAAAAATTTTTTCAAAATTTTTATTTTTTTTTTTTTCATAAAACTTACAGTTAAATGGAGATTCTTAGCGCATAAATTGGCCAATTCATGTATGTATGCCCATGGGCTGGTGGCCCAAGAGTGGCATGTACAGTAGAGTAGGACCCATCAGGGGGAGATCACCTTGCCGTGGTTGATGGGCATACATGAATTGGCCAATTTATGCGCTAAGAATCTCCATTTAACTGTAAGTTTTATGAAAAAAAAAATTTTTTTTGAAAAATTTTTTATGAAAAAATATTTTTGAGATATGTATATTTGTCTGTGTTTTCACAAGGCCGATTCATGTACATGTGCTGCTGTGATTTTTTTGTCTATGTGTTGCAGTTTGCAGCGTGCACGTGTTCACATTGGGAGTGCTGATTGTTATATATATATATATATATATATATATATATATATATATATATATATATATATATATATATATATATATATATATATATATATATATATATATATATATACATACATACATATATACGGGCAGAAGTATAGCTAATAATTAAGTAGAATATGACTCCATACAAAAGTAAATCCTAGTAGGGAAAAATTCCTGGAATCGAATCAGCCAAGTAAAGACAGTATGCAGCCAATAAAGTGCCTGTATATAAAGTGCATATGCAGAGGGGAAAAAAAAGCAGTATACTGACCAACACTAGGAGCCGCGCACCAGCCTGCACCTGCTCCAATGCATTCATTTATTAATGTGTGCATACATATGCCCGGCACTTCCCTGCACAGTTTCCACCGGTTTGTATTTTCTCTTTTTTCTTCTGTCCTTATGCTTTTAATATTTTAATAGTAAAATATATCTTTTTAATTTCTTATCTTGGTTGTGTATCACTTTTGCAGGTTTTATAATATGTAGTAGGGATGGTAATAATAATAATATTAATATTACCAAATATCTCCAATTACAAATGTAGTATAGTTCGCTTATCCCATGTGCAGGACATTGCAGTAGCTTAGGCTAGGTTCACATTGCGTTAACAGCAGCCCGTTCAACACATGCGTTAACGGGCTGCTGTTAACGCAAGTGCCGGTATGTCAGCGCGCTAGCGCAGATAGAGCTAGTAGATGCTCTATCTGCGCTAGCAGTGACGGACCTGGAAACGCTGCAGCCCACGTCCCAGGGTCCATCACTCAATGACGGCACATCGCTAGCGCACGCCCATTGTGGGCGTGCACTAGCGATGCGTCCAACATTGGACTTAATGGCGGCATTAACGGGCTGCGTTACACCGCGTTATGCCGCGGTGTAATGTAGTCCGTCTAACGGACGCCTCTAGCGCAATGTGAACCCAGCCTTAGGTATCCATGGTTACAACGACTAACAATTGTCATTATATTAGTGGTCGCAACCATAGATATGCAAGTTACTGCAATGCCTGCACATGGGGTAAATGACAGAGAATCAGAAGAATTATGCAACATTTCTAATCTGCTGCTACGTATTGGGATAGGATCTTGGAGATGGATAAACTCCTTTAAAGGGAACCTGTCACCCCCAAAATCAAAGATGAGCTAAGCCCATCAGGGGCTTATCTACTGCATTCTGTAATGCTGTAGATAAGCCCCCGATATATCCCGAAAGAGGAGAAAAAGAGGTTAGATTATACTCACCCAGGGGCGGTCCCGCTGTGGTCCGGTCCGATGGGTGTCTCAGGTCCCGTCCGGGGCCTATCTTCATAGGATGACATCCTCTTCTGGTCTTCATGCCGCGGCTCCGGTGCAGTCGTACTTTGTCTGCCCTGTTGAGGACAGAGCAAAGTACTGCAGTGCGCAGGCGCCGGCCTCTCTGACCTTTCCCGGCGCCTGCGCACTGCAGTACTTTGCTCTGCCCTCAACAGGGCAGACAAAGTACGACTGCACCGGAGCCGCGGCATGAAGACCAGAAGAGGAGGTCATGGAATGAAGTGGGAGGCGCTGTACCGGACCTGAGACACCCATCGGTACCAGACCTGAGACACCCATCGGACCCAGACTGCCCCTGGGTGAGTATAATCTAACCTCTTTTTCTCATCTTTCAGGATACATCGGGGCTTATCTACAGCATTACAGAATGCTGTGGATAAGCCCCTGATGACAGTGAGCTTACCTCATCATCGATTTTGGGGTGACAGGTTCCCTTTAAAGATCCATGACCCAGAATCTGTGGTCAGAATAAAGCCCAAGGCTGTATTTATTCACAGGTGGTTAATACATTCCTCTAACCAAAAATGTAGTGTGCTGTATCCTTTGCAATGTAACATTTATACCCAGATAACTTCCTAACTGTCCACATTTAAGCATGCATAGATTCAGTCATCATGTTTTTTTACACTTCTGGTATTTGTTGGAGTTTTGTGCCACATTTTTCACGATTGTGCAAATGTCATGAACCACGTGCAGTAAGTTAAAGATAGGGGGGGTTGTCTTTTACCCTTTTTGTAACTTAATATAAAAATTTGCACATTTTGCAAAATGATTAAACTTAAAGAAAAAAAAAAAGGCGTGTCAATATTTCAGTGGGAGGACCGGAGCACATTTCTGGATGTGATCTACGACATATGCCAGCGCATATAATGGCAAGTAAAAATGTATTGTTGAAGAAAGGGCATGGCAATACCATATCAGGTTAATGTTCCAAAAAAATAAATAAAACTACTACACTCTTTGGGGAAGAAAACCATACTTGGAAATCAAGTGCTTCTGAAACCTCAGGTTGGCCATGCACTTCTCCAGCTGCGGTGCCAGACCCAAAATACCAGTTCTTACTTTTTCCCCTCTTTGTAGTATACGCTCAGTATCTGATCCACTTCCATCTTCCCCCCTTTTTCTTAAGGCCCCGTCTCACTTAGCGACGCTAAAGCGATCCCGACAACGATACGACCTGTCAGGGATCGTTGCTGCGTCGCTATGTGGTCGCTGGTGAGATGTCAAACAGTGAGATCTTCCCAGCGATCGCTGCTGCAATCTCACTGTTTGACATCTCACCAGCGACCTGTAGCGACCTGTACAACGATGTCACATGGGAGCTATTATGACGATTCAGTGTCTGAGTCGTCAACGAGGTCGTTGTTAAGGTGTCAAACACAGCAATGTGTGCTACCCAGCGGGACCTCAACGATCAAAAAACGGTCCAGGCCATTCCGACACGACCAGCGATCTCGCAGCAGGGGCCTGGTCGCTGCTACATGTCACACATAGCGAGATCGCTACTGAGGTCGCTGTTGCGTCACAAAACTTGTGACTCAGCAGCGATCTCGCTAGCGATCTCGCTAAGTGAGACGGGGCCTTTAGTAACCATTTTTTCACACCACCATTAGCAGACGGCCTGACAGAACCTACAGATAATAGATGGGCTAATATTTGCTGTCTATTACAATGGGATTGGTCTTCATGGAGGAGATAAGAACGTGTCTAATTGAGTATGCCTTAACTATTCATTACAGTGACACAGAATCAACAAAACTCCCGGATGTTTACTTTGGCAGAGAAGAATCGAATGTTTGCTTTGGCAGAGAAGAATAGGACTAGCTGGATTATAACTTACTGATACTTCTTTCCTACTAGAGATGAAAGTTTTCGAGAGCGGTCCTATTGGTGGTTTCATTCATTTTATCTCTCAAATGTGCATTTTTATTTTCTCGGGGTGATCCAAGCTTTAAAGGTTTTATGGCGAAACAAATATGAATTTGCATTTAACTTATTTTTGGCGATCCCAGCTTAAAAGATTAGGGGGAAATTAAGTATCCAGTTTCTTAATTTTTTTTTCTTTTGGAGGTGGGAGGAGTGGATCCAAGCTTAAAAGTTTATAAGATTGGATAAAAAAAACAAAACAATCCTATTCTGTGCAGTCACATTCGGTGGCCTCTTGGGTCCAAGTCTCTTCGTCCCGACATACCTTCCATACACGTGACCGATGCAGCCAATCAATTGCCTTGGCGGTCCTGTGACATACATGCAAACTTCACCGCATCAAAAGTGGTCAGCGATTGGCTGCAGAGGTCACGTGGTCTGCACATACTCACTGCAAAGAAACAACGACCTGCAGAGACCACCCGAAAGGGTTTTAAAAGGCGAGTTATCGGATGTCGCCCCATCTCACACACTTATATGTGAACAGGATATGCAATAAAACGTCTGATAAAGGCCCACCAGAGCAAAGTCACACAGTATGGAGAGGGGAATGGAGATGCGATGAGACACGGTTCTCTCCAGATTACTTCTATAGAAGTACTGAGAATGGTGGAACGAGCCTTTCTGGCACACTTAACGAATGGAGAGAGCTGAACAAGGCACGTCACGATTCTCGGTAGACCCCTTCTCAATATAGATGTGGGTCCCAGACCTTTATCTATAAAACATTTATCGCACATCCTGTGGATATGCCATAGTGTATAACATGGGAATACAGGAGAGACTGGATCAAAGAGCAGTATGTCATTAGTTATAATTTATCCAGCTCTCGTTAGAAGGAGTTCCAGTCAATTGAGTGACTGGAGGGGGTCCTGCCGCTGGGATCCCCAGAAATTAGCACAATCCGTAGGTCAATTAAATATTAGTGATGAGCGAGTGTACTCATTGCTCGGGTTTCCCCGAGCACGCTCGGGTGACCTCCGAGTATTTATGACTGCTCGGAGATTTAGTTTTCATCACCTCAGCTGAATGATTTACAGCTATTAGCCAGGCTGAGTACATGTGGGGGTTGCCTGGTTGCTAGGTAATCACCACATGTAATCAAGCTGGCTAATAGGTGTAAATCATGCTGCTGAGGCGATGAAAACTTAAAGTACCTTCACACTAAGCGACACTGCAGCGATATCGACACGATGCCGATCGCTGCAGCGTCTGTTGTGAATTCTGCTCTTGGGCTCCCTCCGGTGGTTATAAGTGGTAGTGCTGCTGTCTCTGGATCGCAGCATTTATCAGGTGTGTCCACTTTTTGTAATTCTGACTGGGCTATTTAGTCTTGCTTGACCCTTTAGTCAGTGCCAGTTGTCCATTGTTCTTGGAGGATTCACATCCCTGCCTGGTCTCTTCTGCTTTGCTGTTCATTTCAACAAAGATAAGTTCTGGCCTTGATTTTCTGCTGTCCACATGCTGTGAACCTTATTGTTCAGTTCTTTTCCATGTTTTTGTCTAGTCCAGCTTGGTCTGTATAAGGATTTGTTTAGCCAAGCTGGTATCTCTGGAGATGCAGATATACCCTCCATATCTTTAGTTAGATGTGGAGATTCTGTATTTTCTGTGGTGGATATTTTCTAGTGTTTTAATACTGACCGCATAGTACTCTGTCCTATCCTTTCTATCTAGCTAGAAGTGGCCTCCTTTGCTAAATTCTGATTTCAGTCTGTGTATGTTTTTTCCCTCTCCTCTCACAGTCAATATTTGTGGGGGGCTGTCTATCCTTTGGGGATTTTCTCTGAGGCAAGATAGTTTTCCCGTTTCTATCTCTAGGGGTAATTAGTCCTTCGGCTGTGTCGAGATGTCTAGGGAGTGAAAGGTACATTCCACGGCTACTTCTAGTTGCGGTGTTAATTTCAGGGTCTGCGGTCAGTACAGGTACCACCTTCTCCAGAGTACGTCCCATGCTGCTCTTAGGCCACCAGATCATAACAAGCGTCGCTGTGTGGTCGCTGGAGAGCTGTCACACAGACAGCTCTCCAGCAACCAACTATGCCGAAGTCCCCTGGTAACCAGGGTAAACATCGGGTTACTAAGCGCAGGGCCGCACCTAGTAACCTGATGTTTACCCTGGTTACCAGTGTAAACGTAAAAAAAACCAGACACTACATACTTACATTCCGGTGTCCGTAACATCCCCCGGCCGGCACTCACAGTCAGTGCGGGAAGCGGACGGCGGGGGACGTGTGACAGACAGCAGAAGGTGAGTATGTACTGTTTGTTTTTTTTACTTTTACAATGGTAACCAGGGTAAACATCGGGTTACTAAGCGCGGCCCTGCGCTTAGTAACCCGATATTTACCCTGGTTACCATTGTAAAACATCGCTGGCATCGTTGCTTTTGGTGTCAAACACGACGATACACGCCGATCTGATGACCAAATAAAGTTCTGAACTTTCAGTAAAGACCAGCGATATCACAGCAGGATCCAGATAGCTGCTGCGTGTCAAACACAACGATATCGCTATCCAGGACGCTGCAACGTCACGGATCGCTATCGTTATTGTTGCAAAGTCGTGTAGTGTGAAGGTACCTTTAATCTTCGGGCAATCATAAACACTCGTAGACCACCCGAGCGTGCTCAGGAAAACCCGAGCAACGAGTACACTCGCTCATCACTATTAAATATTACACAGTAAAATTAATACATCAAATCACATTCATCACATCTACTTTCCAATCTGGCTATTGAGAATCCTGTACAGGCAACAAGTATTGTCCGCAACAAAGCCCTATGTCTATGTTCACACATTACGAATGAACAAAAAAAAAACCTGTTTGGGAGAGAAGAACAGACAAATTGTGGCGCCCTAAGTGCGTAAACACAATATATAATAGTCTTTGATGGGTGCACAACTTCATGCACTCACCTGGTGGAAGACTGATATGGCTTTAGATTGTGTATCCTCAAAAAATTCCTCTGGAATACTTTTCAATGGACAGGGCTTGCAGCTTGCACCGGGTGGATCCAAGTGAAAGAGCCAAACACAGGCTCACACAGGACAAGTAAATCAAAACGAACACATCCAGCCCATGAACGGCAGATGATATTTGGATGTGAGTCCTGGCTGGATGTGTTCGTTTTGATTTATGTTCACACGTTGCATTTTTGCAGCTTTTTTTTGGCAGCTTTTTCAATGCAAATTTTCAGTTGCGTTTCACAGTACTAGAAAAGTCTTGAGATTTCAGAAATCTCATGCACACACCTTTTTTTTTAGTCCCTGACTGTTGTCAAAGAGCTTGCTTTTTGCAAAATGCAGAATGTCTCTTCTTTCAGAGTTTTTGCGTTTTTCATCCATTGCAATGTGTATTGCAAAGACGCTGCAAAAAGGTGAAAAAAAACACTGCAATGACGCAGGTATCAGGTTTTGCTGTTTTTATGCCAAAACCTAATGAAGTTGAATGAGATTTTGTTTTAAAGCAGTAAAAAAAAAAAAAAGGCACCAAAACCTAAGTGAGAAATGCAGCAAAACCTGCTTATTTGTAAGCAGCTCAAACTTGACATAAAACACACAGCAAAAACGCATCGTGTGAACATAGCCTTATAGTCAAACCAGGGAATAGAGATAGAATCACGCATGTTGTGCTGGCCACTTTCTGCAGACTCATGCAATCCACAGTAAGCAAGATGTAAAAAAAAAACAAAACGCTGTGACAAGACCAAATGTCCCCAAGTTTTTTCAGATGCCAAACTGTGTGGATTTGCCCACAAGGACAGTCTTCTAGGAAGAAATGCTCTTTAATGACATTTTTTCAGGGCATTACTTATCTGGAGAAAAGGCTACAAACTGCACTGAGGTTCATTCAGGAGAAAAACTGAAGAAATCGCGGAAAAATGACTGAAATGAAAAGTGAATGCTCCAAAATGCCTACTCGCTTCTAGAACTAATCAGCGCTGCATGTTTTACCACAGTGTTATTAATGGTAGAAAGAACACCTCTCCAAAATACATATCTCCAAAAACTGAAGCTCCAAAGCGGCTAAATAATTAGATGTGCGGCTGACACTCGATGAGCAAGAAGCATGTGATGCGCAAAGCCTGAATTAAGAGCTGTGACAACCATGGCTACTTACACTGAATGGCTCGGAGGCGCGGGATAATGGTGGGACTGGCAGGAGGGCTGAATTTGGTGCTAATTAAACTCTTCCTTTTGTCCATGGTAGGAGAAGCCTGGACAGTAAACTTGTGTTGGAAATCTGTAAAGCAAATCATAAAAGCAGAGGAGTGCGGCTCAGCAAAACTAGATGTCAAAGGGTGTTTGTGTTCAGGAGAATAAATGGAAAATGAAAATACAGCGACTTTATGACAAGGACAAAACTGCAATACTGTCAGTAAAATACACTCCTCAACATTGAAATCGCAACACCAAGGAAAAGTTATGGAGTTCTGGAAATCCCAAGATGGATAGACAAGTTACCGATCGGCAAATGGGGAAAAAATAGAAAGAACAGTTTTTGAACCTGTCGATTTATTCAGTATTGATTATAAGAGCCACATACAGAAGTCCCTGCACTTACACGCCAAAGTGTCCAGGGATCCGTTTTTCTACACAGCGCCAAGTCCTACGGTGATCAGTGTCCTACCATAGCCGGCAGCGTCTCTGGACGTTCCGTGCCAAAGTGCTGTAGAACATGCCTCAGACGACCATTAGAGCCGACAAGGGGTGACGGGCCGGGATTGCTGCACATGACACATACTGAATAGATCGAGATTTCATGAAAATGCTGTTTCTATTTTCCCATCACGTGCAAGTCATTCCCCCGTCTATCCATCCTTGGATTTCCAGAACTCTGACTTTTCTGTCTTGGTTGGTAATTTTAAATGTGGTGTTGGATGTTTTCTAGGCGAGCAATCCTAAATCCCTAAAAGACAGGATTTTTCTGAGTGTACAGGGTTGTTCCCATAATGGCACATTGCAAGCAGGGCTCTCAGTGGCTGGCTGCAACATGCATAATGGCATATCCTAACAGTATGCCATCACTTTATAAGATGGGGATAACCCATTAAAGTTGGATTATGCATTTTCTTGTCTTCTGGACCCAATAAACAAGGTTTTCTCCTATACAAGCATGTCTATAAGTCAGAAATCATGGGGGCCCATACTGAATGTCTGAACTGGGGCTATATCACCCACCCCTAGGACACCAGATACAGTTTATAACAACTAGAGATGAGCGAACGTGCTGTTATCCGAGCACGCTCAACTGCTAACCAAGTGCCTTCGGCATGCTCAAAAACTATGTTTGAGTGCCAGCGGCTTCATGTCTCGTGTCTGTACGACAGCCACAACACATGCGGGGATTACCTAATAAACAGCAAATCCCCGCATGTGCTGCGGCTGTCTAAGCCATGAGACATGAAGCCGTGGGGACTCGAACATAGTTTTCAAGCATGCCAAAGACAGTCGATTAGCACACGAGCATGCTCGGATCACACCTTATTCGAGCATGTTCGCTCATCTCCATTAAGAACCCATAGAGTTCTCAAGAGCCGATATGTGAGCCAAATTGGAATGATATAGTGACTTATCCAACAATATCCATCAGTGAAGATGGGAATAACCCTTTAAAAACACACCTGATGGTAGACTGATGATGTTTCCGTCTTTCAACTTAAGGCGGCTCTTCTTGAACTTGCCTTTGCGTTTCTTCACCTTAGGCTTCTCTTGACAGAGCTGGTGGATGATAATGTTTAATTCTCGTTCCAAGATGTCTATTTCCCTCTCTGCCAACTCTTGCTCCCTTCTTCGGAGAAGCTCCTCATGATTCTTCTGCTCCAGGGCTGCCCGGGACAGCTCCTCCTCCCAGCTCCTTAGCTCCTAAGGGAGTAAAAACTTTGCGTCTGACATCTTTTGTTCTCTGGAATATAGCCACAGTGAACATAGAAAAGCATGTGACGACTATACCTTCTCCTTGGCCCTGAGCTGGTCAAACATTTCCTGGATCTCCTGCTTCCAATCTTCTTGCAAAGAATGGAAAGAATCTTTGGGCATCTCAAAAAAACCAGATTCCTCTATGGTGGTCAGCTGGAAAAGGATGTTGGTAAATGAGGGGCGACAATGGGGATCTGGGTTCCAACAATCTGTAGAAAAAGAAAGGAAATACAAATGAATGGTGATTAAATTATGGAATCAGCATGAAGTTATTCTCTTTGACGTTGCTGCTTACTTCAAAAACAGCACCACACCTATGTAAAGGCTGTGTGTGGTATCACGGTTCTGCATGAAAAAAATAAGATTTTGCTGATCATCATATGATTTTCTTTAGTAGAGATCAATGTATCCAGTGTCTCTTTATAAAAGGTGGACAGGGAGGTTTATGACAATTACACACATTTGCAAAAAATGGTGTGATCCTAAGACAACTGGTAAAAAGATCCCTCCAGACCTCCACTGAAGGGTTTATTGCCAAAATAGAAAGCTATCCAACGTACGAAGAGGTGGACAATTAAATTTCCTAAGGGGCCACATGAGAAGCTGGCACTGGTGTGGAGGGCAGAACCAATCGGCTGAACTCAAAAGGTGAAGTTTGTACTACACGTGTATCTATTAGTGATGAGCAAAAGTGCTGGGATAAGGTGTTATCAGAGAATGCTCGGGTTTTTACAGTGTCTTCTGCGCGCTCGAGACCAGGCGGCTACAATTTTTTTTTTAACCCCTTAGTGACTGGGCCAAATTTTTTAAATCTGACCAGTGTCACTTTATGTGGTAATAACTCTAGAATTCTTCAACAATTCCCAGTGATTTTGAGATAGTTTTTTTCGTGGCACAATATAACTTACGATAATGGTAAATTTAGGTCAATATATTTCGTGCTTATTTAAAAATAATAAAAATAAAAAAAAAATAAAAAAATTTGACAAAAATGAAATGAGTGATTATCCCTTTAATCCTGATAGTCATACCGCAGAAAAACATTAATAAGTAACATTTCCCACATGTCTGCTTTACATCAACGATTTGTAAAATGTTATTTTATTTCGTTAGCTTTTTAAGAGGTTTAAAAATGTAGCAGCAATTTTTTGTTTTTAAAGGAAATTTACAAAAAAAAACACATTGGAAAAACCCCAAAAGTTATACCATTTTAATCCCTTCCCGACTGTGATGCCACGTAGGCGTCATGAAAGTCGGTGCCAATCCGACCTGTGATGCCTATGTGGCGTCATGGTCGGATTGAGTTCCTTTAGATCGGGTGAAAGGGTTAACTAAATTTCACCCGACCTGCAGGTACAGGAGGAGTTGTACTTGAGCCCAGGGAAGTGGCTTTGCCCCCCCCCCGTGGGTACAATCGTTCTGATTGGCTGTTGAAAGTGAAACAGCCAATCAGAGCAATCATAATATTTCAACATTAGGGTTCCAATTAGGGTTAGGGTTGCAATTAGGGTTAGAATTAGGGTTACGGTTGCAATTAGTGTTAAGGTTAGAATTAGGGTTAGAATTAGGGCTGCAATTAGGGTTAGGGTTGCAATTAGGGTTAAGGTTAGATTTAGGGTTAGGGTTGCAATTAGGGTTAAGGTTAGAATTACGGTTAGGGTGGCAATTAGGGTTAGGGCTGCAATTAGGGTTGTAATTAGGGTTAGGGTTGTAATTAGGGTTAAGGTTAGAATTAGGCTATGTGCACACGGTGCGGATTGGCAGCTGCGGATTCATGGCAGTTTTCCATCACGTTTACAGTACCATGTAAACTCTATGGAAAACCAAATCCGCTGTGCCCTGGGTTGTATTTTCCGCAGCATGTCAATTCTTTGTGCGGATTCCGCAGCGTTTTACACCTGTTCCTCAATAGGAATCCGCAGGTGAAATCCGCACAAAAAACACTGGAAATCTGTGGTAAATCCGCAAGTAAAACGCAGTGAGTTTTACCTGCAGATTTTTCAAAAACGGTGCGGAAAAATCCACACACGAATCCGCAACGTGGGCACATAACCCTAATTCCAACCCTAACCCTAAGATTAGGGTTAGGGGTGTGTTGGGATTAGGGTTGTGATTGGGGTTAGGGGTGTGTTGGGGTTAGGGTTGGGATTAGGGGTGTGTTGGGTTTCTGTTGGAGTTAGAATTGAGGGGTTTCCACTGTTTAGGCATATCAGGGGTCCCTAAACGCGACATGGCTCCACCATTGATTCCAGCCAATCTTGCATTCAAAAAGTCAAATGGTGCTCCCACTGCCCGAAGTGTGCTCAAACAGTGGTTTACTGTTATGAACTGGTGGTTTAGGAGCAACATGGGACGTGCTCTGGAGGAGGTGGTACCTGTACTGACCGCAGTTCCTGAGCTTAACACAACACTAGAAGTAGCCGTGGGATGTTCCTGTCACTCCCTAGACACCTCGTCACAGCTGGAGGACTAACTACCCCTAAAGATAGAAACTGGAAAGCTATTTTGCCTCAGAGAAAATTCCCAAAGGACAGACAGCCCCCCACAAATATTGACTGTGAGTGGAGAGGGAAATGACATACACAGAATGAAACCAGGATGTAGCAAAAGGAGGCCACTCTAGCTAGATAGATAGAACAGGACAGAATACTGTGCGGTCAGTATTAAAAAACTAGAAAAATCCACCACAGAGTTTACAAAAATCTCCACACCTGACTAAAGGTGTGGAGGGTAAATCTGCTTCCCAGAGCTTCCAGCTTATCTGAATAAATCCATACTGACAAGCTGGACTAGAAAAAACATAGAAAGTGCTGAACGATTAAGTCCACAAAAAGTGGACTGCAAAAGAACAAAAGCAAGGACTTATCTTTGCTGAACTGGACAGAATATCAGGGAAATCCAAGAGAGATGTGAATCCAACCAGGAACCATTGACAACTGGCACTGGCTGAAGGATAGAGCCAGGATAAATAGCCGAGCCAGAAAGACGATCAGTGGAAGCAGCTGCTGACTACTAAATCCAAGGAGCAGCAGTTCCACTTAAAACCTCCGGAGGGAGCCCAAGGGCAGAACTCACAAAAGTGCCACTTACAACCACCGGAGGGAGCCCAAGAGCGGAATTCACAACAGTACCCCCCCCCCTTGAGGAGGGGTCACCGAACCCTCACCAGAGCCCCCAGGCCGATCAGGGCGAGCCAAGTGAAAGGCACGAACCAAATCGTTGGCATGGACATCGGAGGCAACAACCCAAGAATTATCCTCCTGGTCATAACCCTTCCACTTGACAAGATACTGAAGCCTCCGCCTCGAAAAACGAGAATCCAAAATTTTCTCCACCACATATTCCAACTCCCCCTCAACCAACACCGGGGCAGGAGGATCAACCGAGGGAACAACGGGCACCACATATCTCCGCAACAAAGATCTATGGAAAACATTATGGATGGAAAAAGAGGCTGGAAGGGCCAAACGAAAAGACACCGGATTGATAATCTCAGAAATCTTATAAGGACCAATAAACCGAGGCTTGAACTTAGGGGAAGAAACCTTCATAGGAACATGACGAGAAGATAACCAGACTAAATCCCCCACCCGAAGTCGGGGACCAACACACCGACGGCGGTTAGCAAAACGTTGAGCCTTTTCCTGAGACAACGTCAAATTGTCTACCACATGAGTCCAAATCTGCTGTAACCTGTCCACCACAGAATCCACACCAGGACAATCAGAAGGCTCAACCTGCCCCGAAGAAAAACGAGGATGAAAACCAAAATTACAAAAGAAAGGCGAAACCAAAGTAGCCGAACTAGCCCGATTATTAAGGGCAAACTCGGCCAACGGCAAGAAAGCCACCCAATCATCCTGATCAGCAGACACAAAGCATCTCAAATAGGTTTCCAAGGTATGATTAGTTCGCTCAGTTAGGCCATTATTCTGAGGATGGAACGCCGAAGAAAAAGACAAATCAATGCCCATCCTAGCACAAAAGGCCCGCCAAAACCTAGAAACAAACTGGGAACCTCTGTCAAACACAATATTCTCCGGAATGCCATGCAAACGAACCACATGCTGAAAAAACAATGGAACCAAATCAGAGGAGGAAGGCAATTTAGGCAAAGGTACCAAATGGACCATTTTAGAGAACCGGTCACAAACCACCCAGATAACAGACATCTTCTGGGAAACAGGAAGATCCAAAATAAAATCCATGGAAATATGCGTCCAGGGCCTCTCAGGGACCGGCAAAGGCAAAAGCAACCCACTAGCGCGGGAACAGCAAGGCTTGGCCCGGGCACAAGTCCCACAGGACTGCACAAAAGAACGCACATCCCACGACAAGGAAGGCCACCATAAGGACCTAGCAACCAAATCTCTGGTACCAAAAATCCCAGGATGACCAGCCAACACTGAACAATGAACCTCAGAAATTACCTTACTAATCCATCTATCAGGAACAAACAGCTTCCCCACTGGATAGCGGTCAGGTTTATCAGCCTGAAATTCCTGAAGCACCCGCGCAAATCAGGGGAGATGGCAGAAAGAATCACCCCTTCCTTAAGAATGCCAACCGGCTCAAGGACTCCAGGAGAATCAGGCAAAAAACTCCTAGAGAGGGCATCAGCCTTAACATTCTTAGATCCCGGAAGATACGAGACCACAAAATCAAAACGGGAGAAAAACAGGGACCAACGAGCCTGTCTAGGGTTCAGCCGCTTGGCCGACTCGAGGTAAATCAGATTCTTATGATCGGTCAAGACCACAACGCGGTGCTTGGCTCCCTCAAGCCAATGTCGCCACTCCTCAAATGCCCACTTCATAGCCAACAACTCCCGATTGCCAACGTCATAATTGCGCTCCGCAGGCGAAAACTTTCTGGAAAAAAAAGCACACGGTTTTATCAAAGAACCATCAGAATTCCTCTGAGACAAAACGGCCCCTGCCCCAATCTCAGAAACGTCAACCTCAACCTGAAAAGGAAGAGAAACATACGGCTGACGCAACACAGGGGCAGAAGTAAATCGGCGTTTAAGCTCCTGAAAGGCCTCAACCGTCGCAGAGGACCAATTCGTCACATCAGCGCCTTTCTTCGTCAAATCGGTCAGGGGCTTAACCACACTGGAAAAGTTGGCAATGAAACGGCGATAAAAATTAGCAAAGCCCAAAAATTTCTGAAGGCTCTTCACCGATGTGGGTTGAATCCAGTCATGAATGGCTTGGACCTTAACAGGATCCATTTCTATAGACGAGGGAGAAAAAAATAAAACCCAAAAAAGAGACCTTCTGAACTCCATATAGGCACTTAGACCCCTTCACAAATAAAGCATTATCACGAAGGATCTGGAATACCATCCTGACCTGCTTCACATGAGACTCCCAATCATCGGAAAAAATCAAAATATCATCCAAATACACAATCATGAATTTATCAAGATAATTGCGGAAAATATCATGCATAAAGGACTGAAATACAGAAGGAGCATTAGAAAGCCCGAAAGGCATCACAAGGTATTCAAAATGGCCTTCGGGCGTATTAAATGCCGTTTTCCATTCGTCACCCTGTTTAATACGAACAAGATTATATGCCCCTCGAAGGTCAATCTTAGTAAACCAACTAGCCCCCTTAATCCGAGCAAACAAATCAGAAAGCAAAGGTAAAGGGTATTGGAATTTGACCGTGATCTTATTAAGAAGGCGATAATCAATACAGGGTCTCAAGGAGCCATCCTTCTTGGCAACAAAAAGAATCCCGCTCCCAATGGTGACGAAGACGGCCGAATATGCCCCTTCTCCAAAGACTCCTTGACATAACTCCGCATGGCGGCATGCTCTGGCACAGACAGATTGAAAAGTCGGCCCTTAGGGAACTTACAGCCAGGAATCAAGTTAATAGCACAATCACAGTCCCTATGTGGAGGAAGGGAACTGGACTTGGGCTCATCAAATACATCCTGGAAATCCGACAAAAACTCAGGGACTTCAGAAGAGGGGGAAGAGGAAATTGACATCAAAGGAACGTCACAATGTACCCCTTGACAACCCCAACTAGTCACAGACATAGATTTCCAATCCAGCACCGGATTATGTTCCTGTAACCATGGAAAACCCAGTACAACAACATCATGCAAGTTATGCAACACCAGAAAACGGCAATCTTCCTGATGTGCTGGAGCCATGCACATGGTCAGCTGAGTCCAATACTGAGGTTTATTCTTGGCCAACGGTGTAGCATCAATGCCCCTCAAAGGAATAGGGCTCTGCAAAGGCTGCAAGGAAAAACCACAGCGCCTGGCGAATTCCAAGTCCATTAAGTTCAGGGCAGCGCCTGAATCCACAAATGCCATGACAGAAAAGGACGATAATGAGCAAATCAGGGTCACAGATAAGAGAAATTTAGGCTGTACAGTACTGATGGTAACAGACCTAGCGACCCTCTTAGTACGCTTAGGGCAATCAGAAATAACATGAGCAGAATCACCACAGTAAAAACACAGCTTATTCTGACGTCTGAATCCCTGCCGTTCTGCTCTAGTCAAAATCCTATCACATTGCATAGGCTCAGGACTCCGCTCAGAGGACACTGCCATATGGTGCACAACTTTGCGCTCGCGCAGGCGCCGATCAATCTGAATGGCTAGAGACAGATTCGCTCAAACCAGCAGGCGTGGGGAACCCCACCATAACATCTTTAAGGGCTTCAGAAAGACCCTTTCTGAAAATTGCTGCCAGAGCATCCTCATTCCATTTAGTGAGCACAGACCATTTTCTAAATTTCTGGCAGTATAATTCTGCCGCTTCCTGACCCTGACATAGGGCCAACAAGGTTTTTTCTGCATGATCCACAGAATTAGGTTCGTCATACAATAATCCGAGCGCTTGAAAAAAATGCGTCTACATTAAGCAATGCCGGATCCCCTGATTCAAGGGAGAATGCCCAGTCCTGAGGGTCACCACGCAGCAGAGAGATGACAATCTTAACCTGCTGAATGGGATCACCAGAGGAACGGGGTTTCAAAGCAAAAAACAATTTGCAGTTATTTTTAAAGTTCAAAAACTTAGATCTGTCCCCAAAAAACAAATCAGGAGTAGGAATTTTAGGCTCTAAAGCCGGAGTCTGGACAACATAATTTTGGATACTCTGTACTCTTGCAGCAAGTTGATCCACACGAGAAAACAAACCCTGAACATCCATGCCAGCGCCAAAATCCTGAACCACCCAGAGATTAAGAGGAAAAAAAAGACAAAACAGACTACAGAAAAAAAAATGGCTCAGAACTTTTTTTTCCTTCTTTTGAGATGCATTTAATTCATTTTTGGCCAGTTGTACTGTTATGAACTGGTGGCTTAGGAGCAACATGGGACGTGCTCTGGAGGAGGTGGTACCTGTACTGACCGCAGTTCCTGAGCTTAACACAACACTAGAAGTAGCCGTGGGATGTTCCTGTCACTCCCTAGACACCTCGTCACAGCTGGAGGACTAACTACCCCTAAAGATAGAAACTGGAAAGCTATCTTGCCTCAGAGAAAAGTCCCAAAGGACAGACAGCCCCCCACAAATATTGACTGTGAGTGGAGAGGGAAATGACATACACAGAATGAAACCAGGATGTAGCAAAAGGAGGCCACTCTAGCTAGATAGATAGAACAGGACAGAATACTGTGCGGTCAGTATTAAAAAACTAGAAAAATCCACCACAGAGTTTACAAAAATCTCCACACCTGACTAAAGGTGTGGAGGGTAAATCTGCTTCCCAGAGCTTCCAGCTTAACTGAATAAATCCATACTGACAAGCTGGACTAGAAAAAACATAGAAAGTGCTGAACGATTAAGTCCACAAAAAGTGGACTGCAAAAGAACAAAAGCAAGGACTTATCTTTGCTGAACTGGACAGAATATCAGGGAAATCCAAGAGAGATGTGAATCCAACCAGGAACCATTGACAACTGGCACTGGCTGAAGGATAGAGCCAGGATAAATAGCCGAGCCAGAAAGACGATCAGTGGAAGCAGCTGCTGACTACTAAATCCAAGGAGCAGCAGTTCCACTTAAAACCACCGGAGGGAGCCCAAGAGCAGAACTCACAAAAGTGCCACTTACAACCACCGGAGGGAGCCCAAGAGCGGAATTCACAACAGTTTACCCAAACATATGGGGTATCACCGTACTCAGGGAAAATTGCACAACAACTTTGGGGGTTTAATTTCTCCTGTTATCCTTGGAAAAATAAAAAAAATGGGGGCTAAAAAATTATGTGTGTGGAGAAAAAAATTATTTTTTATTTTCACGGCTCTGCGTTATAAAATTCTGTGAAGCACTTGGGGGTTCAAAGTGCTCACCACACACCTGGATAAGTTCCTTGGGGGGTCTAGTTTCCAAAATGGGGTCACTTGTGGGGGTTTATAATGTTTAGGCACATCAGGGGCTCTCCAAACATAACATGACGCCCGCAGACCATTCCATCAAAGTCTGCATTTCAAAACGTCACTACTTCCCTTAGGAGCTCTTCCATGTGCCCAAACAGTGGTTCCCCCCACATATGGGGTATCAGCCTACTCAGGACAAACTGGACAACAACTTTTGGGGTTCAATTTCTCATGTTACCCTTGTGAAAAAAAAATTGCGGGCTAAAAAATAATTTTTGAGGAAAGAAAAATTATTTTTTATTTTCACGGCTCTGTGTTATAAACTTCTGTGAAGCACTTGGGGGTTCAAAGTGCTCACCACACACCTAGATAAGTTCCTTGGAGGGTCTAGTTTCCAAAATGGGGTCACTTGTGGGGGAGCTCCAATGTTTAGGCACACATGGGCTCTCCAAACACGACATGATGTCCGCTAACGATTGGAGCTAACTTTTCATTTAAAAAGTCAAAAGGCGCTCCTTCCCTTCCGAGCCTTGCCGTGTGCCCAAACAGTTGTTTACACCCACATGTTAGGTATCGTGTACTCTGGAGAAATTGCCCAACAAATTTTATGATCCATTTTTTTCATTTTTAAGGATCAATTTGTGAAGCACCTGGGGGTTCAAAGTGCTCACTATGCATCTAGATAAATTCCTTGGGGGGGGGGGGGGGTCTAGTTTTCAAAATGAGGTCACTTGTGGGGGAGCTCCAATCTTTAGGCACACATGGGCTCTCCAAACGCGACATGGTGTCGGCTAAAGATTGGAGCCAATTTTTCATTCAAAAAGTCAAATGGCGCTCCTTCCCTTCCGAGCCCTGTTGTGTGCCCAAACAGAGGTCCCCCCCCCACACCCCAACATATGGGGTATCGGCGTACTCAGGACAAATTGTACAGCAACTTTCGGGGTCCAGTTTTTCCTTTTACCCTTGGGAAAATAAAAAAAATTGTTGCTAAAAGATCATTTTTGTGACTAAAGTTAAATGCTCATTTTTTCCTTCCATGTTGCTTCTGCTGCTGTGAAGCACCTGAAGGGTTAATTAACTTCTTGAATGTGGTTTTGAGCACCTTGAGGGGTGCAGTTTTTAGAATGGTGTCACTTTTGGGTATTTTCAGCCATATAGACCCCTCAAACTGACTGCAAATGTGAGGTGGTCCCTAAAAAAAAAATGGTTTTGTAATTTTTTTTCCCCAAAATTGTGCTGATGTAAAGTAGACATGTGGGAAATGTTATTTATTAACTATTTTGTGTCACATAACTCTCTGGTTTAACAGAATAAAAATTCTAAATTTGAAAATTGCGAAATTTTTCGCCAAATTTCCATTTTTTTCACAAATAAATGCAAAAATTATCGACCTAAATTTACCACTAACATGAAGCCCAGTATGTCACGAAAAAAAATCTCAGAATCGCTAGGATCTGTTGAAGCGTTCTTGAGTTATTACCTCATAAAGGGACACTGGTCAGAATGGCCAGGTCATTAAAAGGAACCTGTCACCCCAAAAATCGTATCTGAGCTAAGACCACCGGCATCCGGGGCTTATCTACAGCATTCTGTAATGCTGTAGATAAGCCCCAAATGTATCCTGAAAGATGTATCCTGAAAGATGAGACATAAAGGTTAGATTATACTCCCCCAGGGGCGGTCCCGGTGAGGTCCGGTCCGATGGGCGTCGCGATATGGGTCCAGCGCCTCTCATCTTCATTCGATGACGTCCTCTTCTTGCAGCGGCTCCGGCACGCATACTTAGTCTGCCCTGGTGAGGGCAGAGCAAAGTACTGCAGGCGCCGGGGCTCTCTGACCTTTCCCGGCACCTGCGCACTGCAGTACTTTGCTCGGCCCTCAAGAGGGCAAACAAAGTACGCCTGCGCCGGAGCAGCTGCAAGAAGACAAGAAGAGGACGTCATCGTTGAAGATGGGAGGCACTGGATCGCACCGCGACGCTCATCGGACCGGACCACACCGGGACCGCCCCTGGGTGAGTATAATCTAACCTCTTTTTCTCATCTTTCAGGATACATCGGGGGCTTATCTACAGCATTACAGAATGCTGTAGATAAGCCCCTGATGCCGGTGGGCTTAGCTCAGATACGATTTATGGAGTGACAGGTTCCCTTTAAGGTCAAAATAGGTTGGATCATGAAGGGGTTAAAAACAGCACCCCTTGACATATTGAAAAAACGGCTGTCAGGTAGTTTATTAACCCTTCAGAGGCTTTTCAGGAATTAATGCAAAGTGACATGACAGGAATGAAAAATTTTATTTTTACCATCTAAATATCGCTAACTTCTGAACAGGCCGTTGTAGCTGGCTGATTAAGGCGGCTGTTTGGCCGTGAATTGCCATGGCAAACATCAGGACCACACAATCATGATCTCTGGGTGCCGATGATGCAGCAAGTTGTCAGCTATGGTGTACAGCCGACAGCTGCTGGACTGTCACCTGTATGGGGATGCTATTCTCTTATATCTCAGGTCAGTAAGAAGACTTATTGGTGGTCATTAAACTTCCAATGCTGGCATACTCAAATGAGCCTTCATCAGAGGACAGACTGCGGTCACTGCCACAGCCTATGCCTCCTCCCTGAAATGAAGCGTCATCAGTTTCAGGTGCTGGGCTAGTACCTACTCTACTGATAATGCATTGGTTGTAAATTGTAACCCATGTTCACTATGAGCTTGAGCTCCCTGTGCTGTATTCCTTTCAATGCACAGTGGCAGTGAGCTCTCTTGCTGGCTTTTAACCCCTTCAGACCCCAAGCCTGTTTTCACCTTCATGACCGTGCCAAATTTTACAATTCTGACCAGTGTCAATTTATGAGGTAACTGTGGAAAGCTTCAACGTATCCCACTGATTCTGAGACTGTTTTTGTGTGACATATTGTTCTTCACGATAGTGGTAAAATGTCTTCGATATGATTAGCATTTATTTGTGAAAAATAAAAATGGAAATTTGGCGAAAATGTTGAATGTCTCAAATTTAACTTTTATGTCCTTAAATCAGAGTTGGGTCAGGCAAAATAGTTAAATAACATTTCTCACACGTCTACTTTATATCAGCACAATTTTTGAAGGGTAACAGGAGAAACTGCACCATACGATTTGTTGTGTAATTTCTCCTGAGTTCGCTGATAACCCATATGTGGGTGAAAACTACTGTGAGCGCACAGCAGGGCTTGGAAGGAAGGAGCATCATTTCACTTTTTTGAATGCAAAATTTGCTGGAATAATTAGCGATTGACATGTCACGTTTGGAGAGCTCCTGATGTGCCTAAACAGTGGAAACCCCCCAAAAGTGACACTATTTTGAAAATTAGACCCCTCAGGGAACTTCTCTAGTTGTGTGCGGAGCACATTTTACCCACAAAAAATTTCCTTATTTCCTTTAGTCCCAATTTTTTTATTTTCACAAGGTAATAGGAGAAAATGGATCACAAAATTTGTTGTGAAATTTCTCTTGCAGATACCCCATATGTGGTGAAAAACTACTGTTTGGGTGCACAGCAGGGCTCAAAGGAAGGAGTGACATTTTGGAACGCAGATTTAGATAGAATGGTCTACAGGTATCTTATTATTTTTGGAGAGCCCCTGATGTGCCTTAACAGTGGAAACCACAAACAAGTGACCCCTTTTTGGAACTAGACCCCTCAAGAAATGTATCTAGATGTGTGGTGAGTACTTTGAACCCCCAGGTGCTTCACAGAAGTTTTTAACGTAGCGTTGTGAAAATAAAAATAAAAAAACACCACATTTTTCCAACAAAAATGTTATTTTAGCCCAATTTTTTTTTTTTTTTTGACAAGGGTAACAGGAAAAACAGGAGTACTCTGATATGTGATCGAAAACTACTTTTGAGGCACAGTGTAAAACTCAGAAGGGAAGAAACGTCATATCGTAGTTCATATTTTGGGAGCCAGTGAAGGGATTACCAGAAGGGAGAAAAGAAGGAATAGTGAGGAGAGAAGTGGATTAGTCAGTCAGCAGAGTAAGGCTATGTGCACAAGTTGCGGGTTTTGATGTGTTTCCGCAGTGTTTTTGGACGCATGGAATTGCATCAAATCCGCAGTGTAGTATAGAATGATATTCAATGAGAATTTGAGAATTGCTGTGCACTTGCTGCGGAAAAAGCCGTGTGGATTCGCTGCGTGTTTTTTCCGCAGCATGTCAATTCTTTGTGTGGAAATGCAGCGCTTCTGCACCCATTGACTATACATGGAGTAAGGCAAATCTGCACATCAAAAAATGCATGACAATCTGCAAGAAATCTGCATTAATTCTGCATTAAATCAGCAAGCATTTTGGCCTGCGTTTTCTGCCAAGAGATATAGATTCTATGCGGAAAATTCCACAGGCCAATCCGCAACGTGTGCACATACCCTTAAGGACAGACTGGAGAGGTGCGAGAGTTAGCAGGGAGGCCACAGAAGAGGATATTGCAGTTGTAAAAGTGGGCGATGAGGAGTGCATACATTAACATTTTAGGACAGTCAGAGTTGAGACTCTGGGAAAAAAAATTTAAGTTGGAGGCGATAGGAGGTGACGAGCTTGGATGCGCAGTTTGAAGGACAGGGCAGAGTCTTGGGTTACTCAAAAAGACAGGTTACAAGGGGTACAGGGGACAGCGTGCTATTTATTGTGATAGATCAGATGGGGTTAGGCAAGAGGGAGGAAAGGTGACGAGATCGGTTTTGTCCACATTGAGCCTTAGGAAGCGAGAGAAGAAGGTGGAGGTAGGGCTAATAGACATTCTGGGGTTCCGGACAGCAGATAGGCGACATCTGGACCAGAGAGGTAGATCTGAGTGAATGGAGCAGAAGTGTACAAGCGTAAATGACAATCCATTCATTGTAAAGGAGCCTGCCATGAGAAGCTGAGCATAGGATGTGCTGTTTTCGGCAGTCCCCTAGACTGAGTAGAGCGGTACTTGAATGGAATGGATGTGCACACACTTAAGACTCTCGTGGCGCCCCAGAGACCAGTTGTTTCCAGTGATCAGCAAGTTATTCCCCCATCTTATGAGAATAACCCTTTAACCCAGGCATACAAGAGCTTTTAATTTCAGCTCTTAAACTTGCAAAAGTAAAGATGCAACATTGCATGCAAAATGGCACACAGCATCTGTCTTGCGTGACTAACTGTGCACATGGTACCTCACCTTCCATAAGTCTGGCAAAGGGTTCTGGGCAGGTGGAGGGAATCGGAAGCGACAGCTTATTCATGGCAACTCCATAAGCAACAGCTAATCCATCAATCCCCCGGAAAGGTACTTCACCAGTCAACAACTCCCACAGCAGGACTCCATAGCTGTAGGAAAGAGAAGAAAGTCACTCCATGTTGGCTCTCGGTTCCACTTATCACCGCTGTGGTATACATCACGCCAGGGTTTGAGAATCTATTGTGTATACAGCTAATACACTGCTCATCATACAAAACGGACCAGGATAATACCATTACATGCGCGTCTGCTAACTTGCCATGTCTTTTTAACAAAATTGAAAAAAAAAAAAAAAATGGTTTCATTTTAGTGCATCAGTCTTCATGAATGCTGTCTTATGCATTTTTTTAAAACGTTTCCATCATCAGGTCAATTTGGTTTCAACAGGAAATAAGGTCATCACTAGTGATGAGCGAGTGTGCTCGTTACTCGAGTTTTCCGGGTATGCTCGGGTATTCTTCGAGTAATTTGGGCGTGCTCGTAGATTATGTTTGAGTCCCCTCCGCTGCATAATTTGCAGCTGCTGGAAAACCTGAACACATGCAGGGGTTGCCTGTTTGTTAGGGAGCAGCCTGTATTCAGGCTGTCAAACAGCCGCAAATCATGCAGCTGAGGGGACTCAAACAATCTACGACCACACCCAAGATACTCAGAAGAATACCCGAGCATGCTCAGAAAACTAGAGCATGCTCGGAAAACTCGACTAACGAGCACACTCGCTCATCACAAATTAAATATTCACTTTGGTTCCATCCTTCCCCCCAAAAAAAAAACAAAAAAAAAACACTGCACTCATCATCTAGGGGTGTGCTGGAGATAGGAGGGACAGCGCTTTTCTATTCCCTGCAGTCAGAACCCAAGAGATCAGCAAGAATGTATTATTAAAGGTATGCGTTTTGGACTTCACGACCTCTGTTGCTTTAATTTACTGTGACTACACAGATTTTGTTCACATCTTTCGGAGACCCCTTACCTCCAGACATCGCTACCCTTTGAGAACATTGAGGAGCGAATAACTTCCGGAGCCATCCAGGCATATGTCCCTGCCGCACTCATCTTGGTGGTCCGATGCCATTCTCTTGCAAGGCCAAAGTCTGTAATCTTTAGGATCTTGTTGCTGAGGTCTGAATTCTCTACCATTTCCAGAATTAAAACTTTAAAAAGAAAAAAAAAAGAATAATTGTTACTGTGACAGACCTACAAATTGGCAAATATATAAATGAAAAACTTGAAAATACGAATGAATATAGATCACACATAAATTTCCCGACCAGACACTACATTTGTTTTGTTTTTTATTCAAATTGCGCTTTCACAAATTTGAGATGGAGATAGACCGTATTAGGCGATGATCACATGTTGCAAAATTTTTAGCAGCAGTACCTGCAAAGTCTATGAGATTTCAGAAATCTCATGCACACACCTTTTTTTCCCCTGACTTGTCAAAGACCTTTTTTTTTTTTTGCAAAATGCAGCATGTCACTTCATTCAGCATTTTCCACCCACTGAAAGCAATGTATAGTGTAAAAAAAAAAAAAAAAAAAGCTGGAAAAACGCACGTATCAAGTTTTGCTGCATTTTTGGTGCCAAAACCTAATGAAGTTGAATGATATTTAAAAAAAAAAACAAAAACCAAACATTAAACTTCATCAGCATGCACTGACAAATGCACCCGGACAAATATATAAAAGAAAACAACAACAACAAAAACCACCACATCAAAACTAAGCAAAAACCTGTTTTGTAAACAGCTTAGGCTACTTTCACACTGGCGTTTTTTGTCCTCCGTCGCAATGCTTCGTTTTGGTCAAAAAACACATCCTGCAAAAGTGCTTGCAGGATGCGTTTTTTGTCCATAGACTAACATTAACGACGCATTGCGTGTTGTGGCGGACCGTCGGCTGCAAAAAACGTTACATGTAACTTTTTTGCTGCCGACGGTCCGCTTTTTCCGACCGCGCATGCGCGGCCGGAACTCCGCCCCCACCTCCCCGCACCTCACAATGGGGCAGCGGATGCGCTGGAAAAATGCATCCGCTGCCCCCGTTGTGCGGCGTATACAACGCTAGCGTTGGTAACCTCGGCCCGACGCACTGCGACGGGTCGAGCCCGACGCTAGTGTGAAAGAAGCCTTAAGGCTATGTGCACACGGTGCACAGCGGATTTTACCGTGCAGAAACGCTGCAGATCCGCACTGTGATGTACAGTACAATGTTTGTGAATGGGGGAAAAAAAAAAGCTGTGCAGATGGTGCGGAAAAATCAGTGCGGAATTGCTGCGGATTTCAAAGAAGTGCATGTCACTACTTTTGTGCGGATCTGCAGCGTTTCTGCACCCCTCCATGATAGAAATCCGCAGTGGCAAAAACCGCATAAAATCCGCGGCAAATCCGCATAAAAACCACAGTTGCGGATTCTGCCAGGAGCTGCGGATTTTGTGCAGAAAATTCTACACCTCTTTTCTTACGTGTGCACATAGCCTTAAAGACCTGCAGCATAAACACAATATGTGAGCATAGCCATAGGGTTTTGCATGAGCATGCTGCCATCACAGTAATTTTTAAGGGAGAAGGCGAGTTGTAGCATCACAGATTGTGAATGTGTTATTTGCTGTATAGAGGCACTATTTTTCATTGTAATCCTGTCTGTGACGATAATGAAACTACTGAGAAGCCTTCTAAACAGAAGACAAAATGGGAGTCTAAACAATTAGGCCTATCGGAAATAGCGAGAGCTCCTAAGATTTCTGTATAATATATATATTACACACACACACACACACACACACACACTATCATGGCCAGAAGTGTTGCACCCTTGAAATTGTTCCAGATAATGAAGTATTTCCCCTAAAAAATAATTGTGATTACACATGTTTTGTTATACAAGTTTATTTCCTGTGTGTATTGGAACAACACAAAATCATGAAATCTGAAGATTAGCAAAGGATTTGAGGTCGCATTTTAGCGTCAGAAAGCGGGGTTTGCGTCCTAGGTCTTGGGTCTTCGAGCAGGACAATGACCCCAAACATACTTCAAGAAGCACCCAGAAATGGAAGGAAACAATGTGCTGGAGAGTTCTGAAGTGGCCACTAATGAGTTCAGATCTAAATCCCATTTAACACCTGTGGAGAGATCTTAAAATTGCTGTTGGAGCAGTTTGCAAAAGAAGAGTGGTCAAAAATTCCAGTTGAGAGGTGTAAGAAGTAATTGTTTGAAGAGATGGGCAAACCCGAACAGTAAAATTCAGCATACGCACCGAACACCTACTGTTTGGGCACGGACACCGAACACAGACTTCACCAGGAAGTCAGTGTTACTCTTCGGGTTTGGCTGCCCGAACACCGGATGTTTGTTGCGCTGTCATGTGCATGACAGCACGGCAAACACAGTTTCTGATAGGCGGCGAAATCATTCCTGCCTGTCAGAGAGCCGTCAAAAGACAGCGGGAGCACTCAGCTGTGATCAGAGGAATAAAGTTTACTTCCCCGTCACTGGTATCAGCTGATAGGACAACTGCTTCCATCAATCGAAACCTGCTGCCGCTAATAACAGCGAGAGCAGGAGCGGCAAATGGGAGTATTCTTCTGCCACTCCTGCGCTGTAAATAATTAAAAAAAAAACCACGGCATGGGTTCCGCCTATTATTTTTGGTAATCAGCCAGGCAAAACACTCAGCTGGGGGCTGTAACCTTCAGCAAGGCTGGTTATCAACAATAGAGGGGTCCCCCCACTTTATTTTTTAATTATTTAAATAAATAATGTAAAAAAAAAAAACAGCTTGTGGTTCCCCCCATTTTTGACAACCAATGTTGCTAAACCAGACAGCTGGGGGTTGGTATTCTCAGGCTGGTAAGGGGCCATGGATATTGACCCCACCCAGCCTAAAAATAGCAGCCTGCAGCTGCCCAGAAAAGGCACATCTATTAGATGAGCCAATCCTGGTGCTTTGCCCGGTTCTTCCCACTTGCCCTGTAGCGGTGGCAAGTGGGGTGATAGTTGGGGGGGGGTTGATGTCACTGTCAGGTGACATCAAGCCCCGAGGTTAGTAATGGAGAGGCATCAATAAGACTCCCTATTACTAACCCCAGTGTCACATTGTAAGAAAACAGACACTTAGAATTAAGTCTTTAAATGAAAGAATGACACAGACCCCTTTAATAATCTCAATTAAACCATACTTCCGACCTCTCCTAATTCCAACGAAGCTCAAAAAAAAAACCCAACAATATACCATACCTGTCAGTCGTTCTGTCCCACGCCATAATCCATTTCTAAGGGATAATTGGTTTTCAACCTGGAAGGTGACAAGATGCGACTGTCCAGGCTGAGAACCACTAAAGAATGAGATGCTGTGAGTGCAGCCTCAGTGACGTCACTGAGGCTCCGTTCGCAGCCGGGATGAACTGCGGTGACCTAGGTGAGTGTTATGATCTGGTGGCCTAAGAGCAGCATGAGACGTACTCTGGAAAAGGTGGTACCTGTACTGACCGCAGACCCTGAACTTAACACCGCAACTAGAAGTAGCCGTGGAATGTACCTAGCACTCCCTGGACATCTCGACACAGCCGGAGGACTAATTACCCCTAGAGATAGAAAAGGGAAAACTATCTTGCCTCAGAGAAAATTCCCAAAGGATAGACAGCCCCCCACAAATATTGACTGTGAGAGGAGAGGGAAAAAACATACACAGACTGAAGTCAGAATTTAGCAAAGGAGGCCACTTCTAGCTAAATAGAAAGGATAGGACAGAGTACTATGCGGTCAGTATTAAAACACTAGAAAATATCCACCACAGAAAATACAAAAACTCCACAGCTAACTAAAGATATGGAGGGTATATCTGCATCTCCAGAGATACCAGCTTGGCTAAACAAATCCTTATACAGACCAAGCTGGACAAGACAAAAACATGGAAAAGAACTGAACAATAAGGCCACAGCATGTGGACAGCAAAAAAATCAAGGCCAGAACTTATCTTTGTTGAAAAGAACTGCAAAGCAGGAGAGACCAGGCAGAGATGTGAATCCTCCAGGAACAATGGACAACTGGCACTGACTAAAGGGTGAAGCAAGACTAAATAGCCCAGTCAAAATTGCAAAAAGTGAACACACCTGATAAATGCTGCGATTCAGAGACAGCAGCGCTACCACTTACAACCACCGGAGGGAGCCCAAGAGCAGAATTCACAACAGGTGAGATCCCCACTAGCACACTGTGATTATTTTCACCGGCAGCCAGGTGAGCAACGTGGGACACTCTGTATTAAATGGACTATGGCGGAAAGGTGAGTATTAGTGATGAGCGAGTATACTCGTTGCTCGGGTTTTCCCGGTCTCCGAGTACTTGTGACTGCTCGGAGATTTAGGTTTTGTTGACTCAGCTGCATGATTTACGGCTGCTAGCCAGTCTGAGTACATAGCTAATAAATGCTACATATATATACATACCGTATATACTCGAGTATAAGCCGAGATTTTCAGCCCAAATTTTTGGGCTGAAAGTGCCCCCTCGACTTATACTCGAGTCACGGTCGGCGGGTGAGGGGGGAGAGGGCGCGGAGGCATACTTACCTAGTCCCGGCGATCCTGACGCTCCCCCTCCCCGTCCCACGGTCTCCGGGTGCCACAGCTCTTCCCCTGTTCAGCGGTCACGTGGGACCGCTCATTAGAGAAATGAATAGGCTGCTCCACCTCCCATGGGGGCGGAGCCGCATAATTCATTTCTCTAATCAGCGGTGCCGGTGACCGCTGACAGAGGAAGAGGCTGCGGCACCGAAGACCAGCTGTCCGGGGGAAGGAGCGGGACGCCGGGAGCAGGTAAGTATGTCATATTCACCTGTCCGCGTTCCACACGCCGGGCGCTGTCTCCATCTTCCCGGCGTCTCTCCTCACTGACTCTGCAGGTCAGAGGGCGCGATGACGCATATAGTGTGCGCGCTGCCCTCTGCCTGATCAGTCAGTGCAGACAGACGCCGGGACGGGACGCCGAGGAGCTGCAAGCAAGACAGGTGAGTATGTGTTTTATTATTTTTATTGCAGCAGCAGCACAGCTATGGGGCAATAATGGACGGTGCAGAGCACTATATGGCACAGCTATGGGGCAATAATGGTGCAGAGCACTGTATGGCACAGCTATGGGGCAATAATGGACGGTGCAGAGCACTATATGGCACAGCTATGGGGCAATAATGGTGCAGAGCACTGTATGGCACAGCTATGGGGCAATAATGGTGCAGAGCACTATATGGCACAGCTATGGGGCAATAATGGTGCAGAGCACTGTATGGCACAGCTATGGGGCAATAATGGACGGTGCAGAGCACTATATGGCACAGCTATGGGGCAATAATGGTGCAGAGCACTGTATGGCACAGCTATGGGGCAATAATGGTGCAGAGCACTGTATGGCACAGCTATGGGGCAATAATGGTGCAGAGCACTGTATGGCACAGCTATGGGGCAATAATGGTGCAGAGCACTGTATGGCACAGCTATGGGGCAATAATGGTGCAGAGCACTGTATGGCACAGCTATGGGGCAATAATGGTGCAGAGCACTGTATGGCACAGCTATGGGGCAATAATGGTGCAGAGCCCTGTATGGCACAGCTATGGGGCAATAATGGTGCAGAGCACTGTATGGCACAGCTATGGGGCAATAATGGTGCAGAGCACTGTATGGCACAGCTATGGGGCAATAATGGTGCAGAGCACTGTATGGCACAGCTATGGGGCAATAATGGTGCAGAGCACTATATGGCACAGCTATGGGGCAATAATGGTGCAGAGCACTATATGGCACAGCTATGGGGCAATAATGGTGCAGAGCACTGTATGGCATAGCTATGGGGCAATAATGGACGGTGCGGAGCACTATATGGCACAGCTATGGGGCAATAATGGTGCAGAGCACTGTATGGCACAGCTATGGGGCAATAATGGTGCAGAGCACTGTATGGCACAGCTATGGGGCAATAATGGTGCAGAGCACTATATGGCACAGCTATGGGGCAATAATGGTGCAGAGCACTGTATGGCACAGCTATGGGGCAATAATGGTGCAGAGCACTGTATGGCACAGCTATGGGGCAATAATGGTGCAGAGCACTGTATGGCACAGCTATGGGGCAATAATGGTGCAGAGCACTATATGGCACAGCTATGGGGCAATAATGGTGCAGAGCACTATATGGCACAGCTATGGGGCCATAATGAACGGTATAGAGCATCTATTTTTATTTTTGAAATTCACCGGTAGCTGCTGCATTTTCCACCCTAGGCTTATACTCGAGTCAATAAGTTTTCCCAGTTTTTGGTGGCAAAATTAGGGGGGTCGGCTTATACTCGAGTATATACGGTACATACATACACATATATATATATATATATATATATATACATATACATATACATATACACACACATTTATAAGGGTTAAAAGCCGACCAGCAATTTTTTTTTTTAAACAAAATTTAGAAAACAATTTTTTTTTTAGGGACCACCTCACACTTGAATTGACATTGAGGGGCCTATATGACAGAAAATACTCAAAAATGACACCATTCTAAAAACTGCACCCCTCACAGTACTCAAAACCACATTCAAGAACTTTATTAACTCTTCTCGTGCTTCAAAGGATTCTTTGGAATGTGGAAGGAAAAACACATTTACTTTTCTTTCCTCTCTGTAGAGACAATTTGCATTTTCCTTCACAAAAATTTTCCTTTAGACCTATTTACTTTCTCTACTTTTGCAAGGGTAACAGGAGAAATTGCTCCATACAATTTGTTGGGCAATTTCTCCTGAGTAGGCAGATACCCATTATGTGGGGTAAAACTACTGTTTGGGCACACGGCGGGGCTCGAAAGGGAAGGAGCGCCATTTGACATTTTGAATGCAAAATTTGATGGAATAATTAGCAGATGCCATGTTGCATTTGGAGAGCCCCTGATGTGCCTAAACAGTGGAAACCCCCCCATAAGTCACACTATTTTGGAAACTAGACCCCTTTGGGAACTTATCTAGATGTGTACTGAGTACCATGAACCCTCCAGTTGCTTCACAGAAGTTTATGACATTAAGCAGTGATAAAAAAAATAAAAAATATAAAACAATTCATTCTTCCCACAAAAATCTTTTTTGCTTCAAATTATGTACTTTCACTAGGGCAAAAGGAGAAAACTAACCCTAAAGTTTGTTTTGTAATTTCTCCTGAGTTCACAGATACCCTATATGTAACTACTTTTGAGGCACACTGTAAAGCTCCGAAGGGAAGTAGCGCCATATTAGTCATATTACAGTGCAGATTTTGCTGCGCTTGTTTGAGGGTGCCATGTTTCATCAACAGAATCCCCCCCATAAGCAACCCCATTTTACAAACTAAGGCTATGTGCACACGTAAGAAAAGAGATGCAGAATTTTCTGCACAAAAATCTGCATCTCCTGGCAGAAACCGCAGCTGCGGATTTTTAGTGCGGTTTTTGTGCGGATTTTCTGCAGTTTTTCCCACTGCGGATTTCTATTATGGAAGGGTGCAGAAACGCTGCAGATGCGCACAAAAGTAGTGACATGCACTTCTTTTAAATCCTCAGCAATTCCGCAGTGATTTTTCCGCACCATGTGCACAGCTTTTTTTTTTTTTTTTTTACATTGGTTTACATTGTACTGTAAATCACAGTGCGGATCTGCAGCGTTTCTGAGCGGAAAAGAACGCTGCGGATCCGCACTAAATCCGCATCATGTGCACATAGCCTAAACCTCTCAATGAATTCATCTAGGGGTGCAGTGATTATATTGACACCACAGGTGTGTGCCAGACTTTTATACCATTGGGAAGTGAAGAAAAAACAAAAAATTTACGGTACATTTTTACCACTAAGATTGTGTTAGTCCCAAGTTTTACATTTTCACACTGGGAAATGAGTAAAAATGGCACCAGAATTTGTCCCACAATTTCTGCTAAATGTAGAAATACCCCATATGTGGCAGAACAGTACTAATTAGCCATACGGAGAGACTCAGGAGGAACAGAGCGCTATTTGCCTCCTGGAACGCTGATTGTCCTAGACTAGTTTGTGGATTCTATATAAAGAGCCCCTAAGTGCTAGAAGAGCAGACACACCTCAAGTGACACAATTTTGGAAATTATAACCCTTTGGGAATTTATCTACAGATGTAGTGATGATTTTGACTACATGGGTGTTTTTCAGAAACAGGCAGCAGTGGATGTTACTGAGTAACAATTGCAAACTGCCATTGTAGTAACCAGTAAGCGGTAGTAACCAGAACATTATGCCCAGCCCGTGCTTCTGGAGACACGCACCTGTAAATTAGGTGGGCTCTCATCACTACAGAATTGCCAAACATGTGGGCACTAATTGTGGTTTATGCACACTGGAGCTCAGAAAGAAGGGGGGCATTTGGGAGCAGAGAATTTGTTAATTTTCTTTTAGGCTGCTTTCACACTAGAGTCGGTACGGGCCCGTCGCAGTGCGTCGGGCCGACGTACCGACGCATGCTGTGAAAGAAAAGCACAACGGGGGCAGCGGAAGCAGTATTACGACGCTTCCGCTGCCCCATTGTAAGGTCCGGGGAGGAGGGGGCGGAGGTCCGGACGTGCATGCGCGGTCGAAAATGGCGGACTAGACGCACAAAAAAATGTTACATGTAACTTTCTTTGTGGCGGCGGTGCGCCAAAACACGACGTAACCGTCGCAAAGCGTCGGTAATGTAGTCTATGGGGAAAAACGCATCCTGCAGACAACTTTGCAGGATGCGTTTTTTCTCCTAAACGACGCTAGTGTGAAAGTAGCCTAAGTCGTGAGGAGCCATTTGCTTTTCCAGAGCCTTTATGCTACCAGCACTGTGGAAGCCCATATATTTCCATTAACAGATGACAGATCTGAGTGGGGACTTGCTTTTAACATTTTACACAACGTTTGATATCACATTTATCTGGCGATCTACACTAAACACTTAGTTTGGGGTTTCCATCTAAATCTCTGAGTGAAGTGATTCAGATTAGACCCCCGATGGATCCATTCACTGTAGTGAGGCAGCAGAGGTACTCTGGACTCCGTCTGGCCTCTGTTTCGCGGTGTCCTTTTTTTTTCCAGAAGTGCACAAAACTGTGGCCGAAGGCACTTTTATGCAATCCTAAAAAGACGGACACCGCCGGATAACAGGTCAGACGGTGTCCACAGTGCCTCCGTCTGCCTCATTATAGGGAATCGTCCACCAGATTTATATCATGCTTTTATGTTTGGCTGCTGTCACACACTAAAAGACGCTTTTTATCGCAAAAACTAGTTTTTGCATCACCATATTTTGAGAGCTATAATTTTTTCCATATCAGCCAACAGTCATGTTATGGCTTGTTTTTTGCGGGCTAAGCTGACTGTTTATTGCTACCATTATCAGGCAAATGACATTTTTTGATCACTTTCTATTCTGATTTTTGGGAGACAGAATGAACAAAACCAGCAATTCAGGGATTTTTATTTTTTTTATTTTTTGATTTTTTTAATACCATTCCATGTGTGGCAAGATTGGTAAGGCAGTTTTATTCTTCTGGTCAGTACGATTACAGAGATGCATCATTTATATATATATTTTTTTTTTTTTTTTGGCGCTTTAACACAAACCTTTATAGAAAAAATTATTTTTGCATCGCTTTATTCGGAGAGCTAACACTTATTTTCCGGCTGATGGAGCTGTATGGCAGCTTGTTTTTTGCGGGACAAGATGACGTTTTCAGCAGTAACATTTTTATTTACATCCGTCTTTTTTATTGCGCTTTTTGTTCGGCGGTATGATGATAAAGCTTTTTTTTAACCTTTTTTTTTTATGGTGTTCACTGAACAGGTTAACTAGCAGGACAGTTATATAGAGCGGGTCGTTACAGATGCTGCGATACCAAATATATGTACTTTTATTGTTTTTTTTATTTACATAAATAAATTTATTGGAAACATTTTTTTTTTCTTTAATTGGGGATATATATATATATATATATATATATATATATATATATATATATATATATATATATATATATATATATATATATATATATATATATATATATATATTTTATTTTTTTTTTACTTCATCACATTGTCCCAGTATGAGACATCACTATGTAATACCAGATTGCTGATCTGACACTTTGCACAGCAGAGTGTCAGATCAGGATCTGACAGGCAGGGTTAAATGCCCTTGATTGGTGCTAGCACTGATCATGGGTGTTGCTGCGGAGTGTCAGCTGTCACAAACAGGTGACACTCGCACGCGATCGCGGCACCATATTAATACTGCTCTGGGCACAAATGCACCTCCCGCAGAGAAGTACTAGTACGGTGAAGGTCGCGAAGGGGTTAAATGCAAAACTTTTTTTTTTACATTTGGCAAAAAAAAAAAAAAAAACCACAGAAGTCTGAATTTTCACACTTGCTTTTTTTTTTTTTCAATTTACATTTTTTATACTAACCCTGTAGTTTTTGGAAATCCACATGTACATTAGCCACAATGAACAGACCCTGACCCCATCTATTGTACTGAAGCATCTAAATGTGTGTGCAAAGGTTATTGTGAAAAAAGGATCAGCTGTGACATCGCCTACTGTGATTGGCAGATCCTATGTAGAGGTGGGCAAACCCGAACAGTAAAGTTCCACGTCTGTACAAAACACCTATTATTCGGACACGGACTTCACCAGAAAGTCAGTGGTACTCTTCAGGTTCGACCCCTGAACACCGGGTGTTTGTCGTGCTGTCACCCATCGGGTATCTGTTAGTATATGTCCAGTGGCAGCCCTGACACGCATTTCGCGTGGGCTCTCTCGGAACAGCCCACCCCGGCAGGAAGCCCACGTGAAACGCGTGTCAGGGCTGCCACTGGACATATACTGACAGATACTCGATGGGTGAGTCTAGCAGTCCTTCAATGGGCATTTCCCCACACGTTGTAGCAACTACGTACTTGGAGTCAAATAGATTTATATTTCATGAATGCCATATGCACGGGAGTTCTCTCTTTATATTTAATGCACTTTTCTTGCACTATGCAATTTTTTATAAATATGCCATCTAAATAACTTAAAGGTGCAATGTTTATGTAGGTCTGCTAGCAAGCCCTGTCTGTTACTACAGTATATGGGTCCTTTTGACACGTGAGTTTCGTATGTGCCTTGTTGTGTATGTTATTTGGTAATTAAAATATATTGACTTTTTAAAACTTGGTTTGGACTTTTAGGCTGCCGTCACACTATCAGTATTTGGTCAGTATTTTACATCAGTATGTGTAAGCCAAAACCAGGAGTGGGTGATAAATACAGAAGTGGTGCATATGTTTCTATTATACTGTTCCTCTAATTGTTCCACTCCTGGTTTTGGCTTACAAATACTGATGTAAAATACTGACCAAATACTGATAGTGTGACGGCAGCCTTACTCCGTTTTTTTGTGTAGGATCTATGGTTTTTGGAGTGTCCATCGTGATTGTTGTTGGTCCACGAATTTGGCGTATGGCCATTCAAGATATTTGAGATGTATCAGTGGAACCTCTTCTAATCCCTTTAAAATTGTTGCTACATAAGAGTATTTCTAGATTTATGTTTTGGGGAGGGGAAAATACTCTTCAAACCCCACAGAATAGAGCCATTCCTATATAAAGCACGGCAGGTTCTGCCTCCACGTGTACCAGGATTTCTGATGGTTGGAGAGGGTTTGGCTGGGAAGACAGAAGCTCAGTGTTGTTCTGGTCTTATCTTTCCCAGGAGCCCAGCAGGCCAGGAGGACATGTGATCTGGGCTTTTGTTCTGCTGCTGTATTACAGAAGACAAGGGATGAGATTACTCCCAGGAATGGTGTGAGGTCCTGGAGCACATGACTGTATACTGCCTACTCCAAGAAGCTATACCTTATACAGAGGAGCAGCCAGAGACAACCAGCACAAGACAGACTTCAAGACCAGCATAACCTACAAGTGCACAAACACCAACAGCCACGCATTAAGCTTTTCAGGATCTATGTCATTTTGGGCACTAATGTCCAAAACTAAGTGTCACCTTTTGAAATCTGCTGAATGTGAAAAGACCCTTATCCTTCTTTGTAGTGGGTTCAGTTATAAGGTCGAGGTCTGGCAATCCGTTAGACAAAAGTACAAGCAATGCATGTCAGTAAAGGAAGTACCAGAACCTATAATGATGATGAAGAGGAACAAACTGAAAAAATACTGGATGGTAAGCTACATATGTGCACCAAAATGTAGAGCATGAGGCCGGAGTCACAGTAGCGTATAGCACCCGATGCAATATGCCAATGCCCCTTAACTCCGGCTCTGCTGCGAGCGTTAGCAGTGTCAGTGCACCGATCCTCTTGCATCAGACAATCACAGCACAGGTGCGGAGGAGACAAAGTGATTTCTTCATCTCTTCCACTGCCGGAGTCCACAGGAATCGCACTGCACTCGGGTGACATCAGAGCGCAGTGCGATGTTTCACATGCACCATAGACCGTACCGACGGAAATGTGAAAGAAGCCTAAGAGGTTCAATAATGACATGGTGGGAGTTTTAGAGAGCTAGGGTCAAGGATAGGTTCTCTTTAAAGAAGCCGTGCTACACACAAGCACATGAAAACAATTTGCTACAGCTTTCTTCTAACAAGTGTATTATGCCAGAGCTGTACTCACATCTACACAGCTCAGGACTTCTCCGCAATCTCCTCTATACCTCTGCTGTTTGAACAAAAATGCAGAAGAGAAATACTTCTGATTTTAGTGTGTCAGGACATCATTGAGGTTAGTTTGCACCCACCAGCTCAGAGTGCACTGCAATTTCTAGATAGGGCAGTCAGAAGGGAAAACTGATGAAAATATAGAATATACCGGTGTATCAGGCCAGATTAACCCCCCCTCGCCCAGAATATACAAGGGGTTAAAGTGGCCTAGGCCAGATTATACCCCTCCGGGTCAGAATATGCCCCAGCTACTGTAGATCAGATTTTTCAGGCTTTTGAGAACCATTGAGTGATATACTCAAGAACGGGGCCCCAGGCAGTGCACAGGGGCCCCAGGCAGCGCACAGAGGAGCAGACAGCGCATGGGACCCCAGACAGCGCGCAAGGGGGGGGGGGGGGGGGGGAAGAGACAGCACGCAAGGCCCCTGTGTGCTGACTGGGACCTCCTGTGCGCTGAGTGGGACACCCTGTGCGATGTCTGGGGCCCTGTTCTTGAATATATCACTCAATCCTGTGCAATGTCTGGGGCCCCGTTCTTGAATATATCACTCAATCCTGTGCGATGTCTGGGGCCCCGTTCTTGAATATATCACTCAATCCAGTGCGATTTCTGGGGCCCCCGTGTGATGTTTGGGGCCCCGATACACTGCATGGGGCACCGATGCACTGCCTGGGACCCCGTTCGCTATCTCTGCCCCGTGTGTTGCCTGGGGCCCTCTGTATGCTGCCTGGGGCCCTGTGCACTGCTTGGGGCCCCTGTGGCTGCCTGGGGCCCCGTGTGCAGCTGGGGACCCCGTTCGCTGTCTCTGCCTCCCCGTGTGTTGCCTGGGACCCCGTTCGCTGTCTCTGCCCCGTGTGATGCCCGGGGCCCTCATGCGCTGCCAGGGGCCTCTGTATGCTGCTTGGGGGCACCTGTATGCTGCTTGGGGGCACGTGTGCTGCCTGGGACCCCGTTCGCTGCCTCAGCCCCCCCCCCGTGTGCTGCCTGGGGCCCCATTCGGTGCGTCTCTGCCTCCCCGAGTGTAGCCTGGGGCCCCATTCGCTGTCTCTGCCCCCTCGTGTGCTGTGTGGGGCCCCGTGTGCTGCCTGGGACACTGTTCACTGTCTCTGCCCCCCTGTGCACTGCCTAGGGTCCCGTTCTTGAGTATATCACTCAATCCTGTGTGATGTCTGGGGCTCCTGTGACATGTCTGGGGCCCCATGAGCTGTCTCGGGCCCCCTGTGCTGCCTGGGCCCCTGTGCGCTGAATGAGGCCCCGTTAAGTATATCACTCAATGGTTCTCAAAAGCATGAAAAGTCTGATCTACAGCAGCTGGGGTATATTCTGGCCCAGAGGAGTATAATCTGGCCTAGACCAATTTATACCCCGGGTATATTCTGGGTCGGGAGTTAATCTGGCCTGTTACACCAGGAATAGTATTATTCTTAATTCATATACATGACAACTTTTCCTGAAAAAAGGGTCTCTGAAACAACAGGTATACAAAAAAAAATGAAAAAATAAAAAAAATTTGATTTTTAACCACAATTCACACAAGTTATGGGTTGGGTGCCAAGAAGCATCAATTCAGTCTTCAAGGGTTTGTCCACTTTTCTTTTTTCCTTCATTAAAGCTTTAAATGAATGCATTTAGGGGCAATTTTTTTTTTTACAATTCGGAGTTTCATTAAAATTTTGAAGGGTGTGGCTTTAAAAGCTCTTTGTGTACCTGCACTTTCAACTTTGATGTGGACCGTGGTCATAAATCAGCCGAGAGGAGCTCAAGAAATGGTAGATCGGAGTTACTTAACTCTCCTACTGGAGCTCATTGACAGATTCTCAGTTAACCCAATTTGCTGACAGAGAAACACAGCAGCTACAGAGGGAAAAACTTTGCAAAGTTTTAATGAAACCCCAATTGCAAAAAAGTTTAGCCAAAAACACTTCTATAAATAAAAAAAATAAAGTGGACAAATCCTTTATTAATTCCCAGTTTGTTTGTTTTTAGAATGGAAGAAAAAAGTTCTATGGTTGTAAAAACTGGCACCAATTGGGAGTTCAGATTGGACCCATATAAATCAATGGGGTCCGGCTGCTTCTGTGTGATACATGGAACAGAAAAACAGAATAGTTAGACAATGTGTGAACAGAGCCTTAACCCTAGCAGTGCTAAAGCATGCGAAACCTGAACTTTGGAGACAAGGAGGGGTGCTCTAGTTTGTTCCAGGACTGCGTGCAATGCAAACCATCCAATCTTAGCTATCTATAACAAAGCGATAACAGGAGATCAATATCTTTGGCAAAACACAAAGGATCCTTACGCTAGGTTCACATTGCGTTATTGGGTGATCGCTAACGGACAGCGTTGCACGGCGAAAATGTCGCAATTAACGCCATGCAACGGGTCCGTTAGCGCACCCATTGACAGCAATGTTGTTTCTGCCTGAAGCGCATCGCTAGCGCGTGCCTTTTTCGGCTCGCGCTAGTGGTGCCGTTCTTTTGTGGCGCGCCTCGGACGCTGCTTGCAGCGTCTGCGGCGCACCCGAGGTCCGTTCCCTGCTCTCGCAGATCGCGGATCTGCGAGAGCGGGGACGTTAACGCGACCCCTACAAATACATTGCGTTAGCGCAATCCGCTAGCGCTAAACGGATTGCCCTAACGCAATGTGAACCTAGCCTTATGGTGGATGAATGCCTCAGCATCCAACTTGTGCCGCTGGTCCAGGATGTTCCCCCTGAGCATTTGCGCTCGACATTGGGCACAAATGCAAGGTGTACCTAGCCTTTGTGATCTAATCATAGCAGTGCAGTCTTCATATTACATGCCTGTGCTTCCAATTATTGTTTTGGTTTTTAATAGAAGTATTTCATACAGTTTCTGAAGGTTCATCTAGTGTTTGATTGCGAGTTAAAATTGCCAATATGCAAGAACTCGGTCGGTTCCTTTCACAAAAGCCGACAGTAGGGGATAAAGGATAATTTACAGAAAAATAGACAAGCCGCAAAAGATCTGCTCATTGCACTTGTGTAGTATCCAACAACCCGCATTTCTGACCTTGCAATGTATCCTGTGGCATCAAAACATTCTCTCAAACACTTAGGGCACGTGCACATGACGTCTATGAAAATCAACTGAGTTTTACAAAAGGAAAAGGCTCCAGGATAAAAAACTGAATTTTGAACTGAATCATCTTTTCTGGTCTTTTCCCGAGCGCCAGCATTTTTTTTTTGGGAAGGGGTCATTAGTTGGCACTTCCTGGCCTCCGTCTTCCTCCACTTAATGAAGAAACTGCTACCGTTTTTTGAGAAGGAAAATGCTCAGAAAGATCCCCATGAATCTTTGAAACCTTCCCATTGACTTGTATTGTCAGATATTGGATTAGTCTAAAAAATGGTTAGCTCATTTTTTTTTTTTTTTACCTTTTGAAGTCTTTAAAACCCTGAACATAGGTATTTTTAAAGTAAAAACGACTTGCTGCGCATACGTTCATACGTTCCTTCTTTTGAACGGCTTCTGAATCCGGTGTGAAAAAGTGCTGGAATGGAGATATGTTTCACTGCGCTTAATGGTGTCAGTGATCTAAAACCCAGGGATTTTCCTCCAGCACACTAAGTGTTGTGAGAGGTTAAGTTATTTGCATAATGGACTGGCTTTTATGTGGACAAACAGGGCAGGTGGGAGGATGTCCACCTTATCTACACCCCAGGCTTAACCCCTTAGTGACAGAGCCAATTTGGTTCTTAATGACTGGGCCAATTTTTACAATTCTGACCACTGTCACTTTATGAGGTTATAACTCTGGAAAGCTTTAACGGATCCCGCTGATTCTGAGATTGTTTTTTCGTGACATATTGTACTTCATGTTAGTGGTAACATTTCTTCGATATTACTTGCGATTATTTATGAAAAAAACGGAAATATGGCGAAAATTAGTAAAATTTTGCAATTTTCAAACTTTGTATTTTTATGCCCTTAAATCACAGAGATGTCACAAAAAATAGTTAATAAATAACATTTCCCACATGTGTACTTTACATCAGCAATTTTTTTTTGTTAGGGAGTTATAAGGGTTAAAAGTTGACCAGCAATTTCTCATTTTAACACCACCATTTTTTTTTTTAGGGACCACATCACATTTGAAGTCATTTTGAGGGGTCTATATGATAGAAAATAACCAAGTGTGACACCAATCTAAAAACTGCACCCCTCAAGGTGCTGAAAACCACATTCAAGAAGTTTATTAACCCTTTACGTGCTTTACAAGAACTGAAACAATGTGGAAGGAAAAAATAAACATTTAACTTTTTTTTGCAAACATTTTACTTCAGAACTATTTTTTTTTTCTTTTCACAAGTGTAAAAACAGAAATTTAACCATAAATTTTGTTGTGCAATTTCTCCTGAATACGCCGATACCCCATATGTGGGGGTAAACCACTGTTTGGGCGCACCGCAGAGCTTGGAAGATAAGGAGTGCCGTTTTACTTTTTCAATGTAGAATTGGCTGGAATTGAGATCGGATGCCATGTCGCGTTTGGAGAGCCCCTGATGTGCCTAAACAGTGGAAGCCCCCCACAAGTGACCCCATTTTGGAAACTAGACCCCCCAAGTAACTTATCTAGATATGTGGTGAGAACTTTGAATGCACAAGTGCTTCACAGAAGTTTATAATGCAGAGTCGTGAAAATAAAAAATAAAAAATTTTCCACAAAAAAGATTTTTTAGCCCCCAATTTTTCATTTTCACAAGGGTAACAAGAGAAATTGGACCCCAAAAGTTGTTGTCCAATTTGTCCTGAGTATGCTGGTACCCCATATGTAGGGGTAAACCACTGTTTGGGCGCACGGCAGAGCTCAGAAGGGAGGGAGCACCATTTGACTTTTTGAGCGCAAAATTGGCTGTCGTGTTTGGAGACCCTGATGTACCTAAACAGTGGAAACCCCCCAATTCTAACTCCAACCCTAACCCCAACACACCCCTAACCCTAATCCCAACCCGATCCATAATCCTAATAACAACCCTAACGATAATCACAACCCTAACCCCAAAACAGCCCTAATCTCAACCCTAACCATAACCCTAATCAAAACCCTAAATCCAACACACCCCTAATCCTAATCTCAACCCTAACCTCAAACCTAACCCTAATCCTAATACACCCCTAACCCTAATCCAACCCTAACCTTAACTCCAATCCCAAACCTAACCCTAATCCCAAACGTATCCCTAATGCCAACCCTAACCCTAATACCAACCCTAATCCAAACCCTAATCCCAACTCTAACCCTAACTTTAGCCTCAACCCTAGACCTAACTTTAGCCCCAACCCTAGCCCTAACCCTAATTTTAGCCCCAACCCTAGCCCTAACCCTAACTTTAGCCCTAACCCTAAATTTAGCCCCAACCCTAACCCTAAATTTAACCTTAACCCTAGCCCTAACTTTAGCCCCAACCCTAAGGCTACTTTCACACTTGCATCGTGTGGCATCCGTCGCAATCCGTCGTTTTGGACAAAAAACGGATCCTGCAAATGTGCCCGCAGGATGCCTTTTTTGCCCATAGACTTGTATTGCCGACGGATGGCCACACGTCGCGTCCATAGTGCACTGGATCCGTTGTGTTTTGGCGGACCGTCGTCACAAAAAAAGTTCAATGTAACCTTTTTTTTGTACTTCGCGTCCGCCATTTCCGCTCATGCGTGGCCGTAACTCTGCCCCCTCCTCCCCAGGACAGACTGGGCAGCGGATGCGTTGAAAAACTGCATCCGCTGCCCACGTTGTGCACAATTTTCACAACGTGCGTAGGTACGTCGGGCCGACGCAAGTGTGAAAGAAGCCTAACCCTAGCCCTAACCCTAAATTTAGCCCGAACCCTAACCCTAAATTTAGCCCCAACCCTAACCCTAATTTTAGCCCCAACTCCTCTCTCCTGCCGGCCGATGGCAGCAGAGAGCGGGCGCACTGCGCATGCGCCCGCCATTTTCTTTCCACAGGAAGAAGCCGGCGGGCAGAAGGGGACGCAGGAGGACCCAGGGACACCGGTAAGTATAGCAGGGTCCCCGAATCCCCCTATTTCTCTGTCCTCTGATGTGCAATCACATCAGAGGACAGAGAATGACCGATCGCTTTTTCTTTTTTTTGCGACCGCCGGTAAACAGTTAATTACCGGTGATCGCAAAACAGGGGTCGGTAAGAACCGACCCCGATCATGTTCTTTGGGGTCTCGGCTACCCCCGGCAGCCGAGACTCCAAAGATCCTCCGGGTGCGCATGCGCCCGCCATTTTTTTGCTGGAAGATGGCGGCGCCCATCGGGAGCCACGAGGAGCACCGGGGGAGACAGGTGAGTATCGGGGGGCGATCGGGGACCCCATTTCTCTGTCCTCTGATGTGCGATCACATCGGAGGACAGAGAAATTAAAAGGGAGATCGCGTGGTTTTTCTTTTTGTGATCGCCGGTAAACTGTTAATTACCGGCGATCACAACTCGGGGGTCGGTAAAAAAAAACCCGAATCATGTTCTCTGGGGTCTTGGCTACCCTCGGCAACCGAGACCCCAGAGAAAATCCGACTCTGGGGGGGGGGGGGGCTATCACTTTTTCCAGTGGTTTAAGTACCCTTAACTGCCGCCGTTAAAAGGCGTATCGGCGGTCGTTAAGGGGTTAAATAGCTGTCCTCCAAAGGCAGCAGTGTTCAGCATCTGATGAGGAAGCACTACAGGGAAGTGTTTGTGCCTGCGTTGAAGGACCTGAACCATGGACATTGCCAACCCTGAGCGGGCTGATCCCCGTTAGGAGAAGGACGGCGTTTTATTTTTGTTTTGCCGTTTTGCCCAGAGGGCAGTGTTTACTTTTTTCCAGCTTGGTATATGTTGCATTTAATAAACCAAGCACATTCTTAAAGAGACAGTGTTCCGTTTCTACCTTTGTGTCCAGTCGAGTGAGCAGATCTACCACACCTGCCTGAAAAAGACATTGTGTGCACAAACACTTGTGCTTCCTATTACAAAGGCTTGAGCAAAGAGGTAGGAAATCCTTAAATATGTAGGAAATTAAGAGGTTAACAGCTGACACAGCAGATCTTTCAGCTTCATGGCCAACACAGGAAGTCTGCCCTATGCAGATAATTGGCTTCCTGCGGAAAGGCTTGATGCTAAAATTACTGGCATCCAGTGGCAAAATCCCCAGTTTCATTTACACAGCAGCGTCCATAAATATATAGCGTTCAGTCATTGCACAAGTATATGGAGCCAGATCCCAGACATTTCCATGAATCTCTCCTAGACATCAGGCAAACTGGCAGCACCAGATTTACTCCAAAGAACGATCAAGAAACGATTTTTATGATCTGGCTACGAATGCCAAACTGGTGAGCAACTTTGGCATCATGTGTGTTCAGCTGAAATCAAACAACTGCCCAAACAAGTAATGAATGAGATCAAAGCCGAGATCAGTCTCAGCAGCCATCTTATCACAGGCAAGATTCCTAAAAGGTCATGGCACCGCTCTTTAAGGCCATGTGCACACGTTCAGGATTTTTCGCGTTTTTTTGCTATAAAAACGTGATAAAAATGCAAAAAAAACGCTTACATATGCCTCCTATTATTTACAGGGTATTCCGCATTTTTTGTGCAAATGTTGCATTTTTTTCCGCGAAAAAACCGCATCGCGGAAAAAAAAGCAACATATTAATTAAAAATGCGGAATTGTGGGGATTCCGCACACCTAGAAATGCATTGATCTGCTTACTTCCCGCATGGGGCTGTGCACACCATGCGGGAAGTAAGCAGATTATGTGCGGTTGGTACCCAGGGTGGAGGAGAGGAGACTCTCCTCCATAGACTGGGCACCATATAATTGGTAAAAAAAAAAAGAATTAAAATAAAAAATAGTGATATACTCACCCTCTGATGGCCCCCGAAGTGTTCCCGCCTCTCCGGTGCATGCTCTCTCTTCCGTTCCTATAGATGGTGTGGTTCAGGACCTGTGATGACGTCGCTGTCTTGTGATTGGTCGCGTGACCGCTCATGTGACTCACGCGACCAATCACAAGCCGCGACGTCATCGAAGGTCCTGAACCACACCGGCATCTATAGGAACGGACGCCGCTGAGGAGATTGGCTGTCTGCAGAGGGTGAGTATAAGCATTTTTTAATTTTTTTTATTATTTTTAAACATTCTATCTTTTACTATAGATGCTGCATAAGCTGCATCTATAGTAAAAAGTTGGTCACACTTGTCAAACAGTATGTTTGATGCTACAGATCGCTTGGAAAACTTTAGCATTCTGCAAGCTAATTACGCTTGCAGAATGCTAAAAAAAAAAAAACGCGAAAAAAACGGAAAAAAAACCGCAAAAAAAAAAATGCGGATTTCTTGCAGAAAATTTCTGCAAGAAATCCGGACGTGTGCACATACCCTAAATGTGGTCACAGATGTTTAAGAGAGCCCCCCTTAATTTTATCTTCACATACTAGAAATTTAAATTGGAGAAAAAAAAAAAATCTGCAAATCAGATAATTAAAATCACTACATTGTTTTAATCAAAAAAATTTTTTTAAACAAATTACGACCCCCCTTTACCCCACTGGAAAAAAATTAAAAGAAATTGGGAGATGAATCTGCTGTTTATTTTCTAAACTATAAACGCAGAAAAACAAGGCGATTTTACATTGGGATGAGAAAGGTTTCCATGCACTGCGGGACTGGAGCAGCAATGAAAAAGAAGGAAGACGCCGGAGGAGGAGTATATGACATGGGTCTTAAACTTAGGGCTCATTCTCACAGGCGAGAAACTCAGATGAGCCTCGCACGTCAATACCCGGCACTCGGATCGGAGCGTGCGGTCGCATAGCAATGCCTGCAGCCGCACGCTCCGCTCCTAAGTGCCGGATGTAGTGCGAGACTCATCCGAGTTTCTCGCATGCGAGTATGAGCCATTAAAGCGCCACTTCAAGGGTGGAGAAGAAAAACAAAAATGCTGGAGGTGGTGCTTGATATGAAAATAAAATGCAATACGTATGCAAGCCTCTCTCTCAAGTAAATGTAAAATCGCCACATTTTTCTACAGGGTGTGCCATGTATATGGATACACCTAAATTAAATTGGAATGGTCAGCGATATCAACTTCCTGTTTGTGGCACATCAGTATATGGGAGGGGGGAAATATGGATATTTAGATGTATCCATATACATGGCCCACCCTGTACATTGGTAATTTTCTAAACTAACAGAACCCCCTAAAGAAAAAATAAATAAATAACCAAAGCAAGTGGTATTTTTTTTGTTTATTTTTTTAAACACTATTAAAAAGCCTTGGAATCTGTTGCACAGCAGTCGCTCATCTTCCTGAAGAGCTGCATTCCTTTGGACCCACTGTACCGACTGCCGGAAAGGTATAAGCTGATGCTGAGCCCTGTATTAATAATTCACAGCTGCAATTTGTAACAAACCCCGCTAAATGTGCAGGAGTCATCAGATCCTACATGGAGAACATGAGGGTCCATTACACATGAAACACATCGGTCCGGCATTACACCGAGTACTGCAAATACTGCAGGATGAAGAAGATAATAAAGTAAATACTGCGGCGTGGAGAACTATCCAGTCAAACTCATCTGGTCAGAAGAGAGAGAAAAAAATAAAATAATAAAGTAACAGTTATTAATGTGGATCACCATTGCCCATACACCCAGGAAAAAAAAAACACAAAACATAATGGTAAATGCCAATACCATTTTAATCTTTTGTGGCAGTATGAATTGAAGGTGCAGCTGCAGGGAGAAAATGATGTCCTATTCTCCCTGCAGCCACACGATTCTCGTCATCGTGGCGGCACTGGAGCCATTTCAGTCAGTGCTCACCACACACTTAGCATGCTGTAATGGTTCCCTCTGCACCTTGACTGTATATGTAAAACTGTACTTACCTGCAGATGACCACTGTTACTGCAAGTAAATGGCTTTGTTTGCTGACATTCCCTTTAAATGCTACAAAAAAGCATTTTCTTGGATTAAAAGTGTACAGTTCTATAAAAAAAATTATAATTTCCTAAATGAAAACAAGCAAAAATTAGAAATCCAAGTGTAAATCGCTTTATCCCCCTGCCCTGTTACATGGGTCATTTAGTAGTCTAGCTGCTATGTTGCCTCTCATGGACCATGCACATGATGAGGTCTAAGGCTATGTGCACACGTTGGAAAAGAGGTGCAGAATTTTCTGCACAAAATCCGCATCTCCTGGCAGAATCCGCAGCTGCGGATTTGCCGCGGTTTTTATTCGGATTTTCTGCTGTTTTTATGCGGAATTGCTGTGGATTTTGTGCGGATTTTCTGCGGATTTTGCCACTGCAGATTTTTAACATGGAAAAACGCTGCAGATCTGCACAAAAGAAGTGACATGCACATCCTTGAAATCCGCAGCAATTCCGCACTGATTTTTCCGCACCATCTGCACAACTTTATTTTTTTCCCATTGCCTAACATTGTACTGTACATCACAGTGCGGGTCTGTAGCATTTCTGCGCGGAAAAATCCGCTGCGGATCCGCAGCAAATCTGCATCGTGTGCACATAGCCTAAAAGGTTACAGGGGCTGCAGCATTGTCTGTGTCTCGGCAGCTGTTCCATCTTCCTCCTACCCTGTCCATTTTCAACAGACTTCATTGGGCAGCAGCTGTAACCTGAAGTGAAATACAATATCTTTACTGAAGAAAGATTTAACCAGTGAATTCAGAGCGAGTGATCAGCGCAGGAGGTACGATCACACATATTTAAAATTACAAATGCATGTAACATATTATGGCAACTTCTAGTCGCATTATATTCACATTTTCACTTTCCCTTCAGGGCTAAAAGCATGCAACACAATTCAATTAAGAAACGGGCCTAGCTGTATAAATGCTAGAATTGCAATGAGGACCAAGCAGGCCCCGCCACCTTTTACAAAGCACTGACCAGTCTGCAGCCAGCTCCCATGTAAAACCCATGGATTAGGCTTACTAGACTAGAACTAGGTTCTAGTTCAGTTCCTTTTTATTATTTTAGTTTTTCCATTTCACTTTGCCACTTTCTCTGATGCATTAGAGTAGTTCCCCGGCGATATATACATTTTTGAAGCTATGAAAATGCCTTAGTTTCTGCAATTTTTTGCTAGATTCAATCTTAAATTTATGTGGGAGCATTTGCTGTATCAGTGCAATCCCCTCCTGGGTCTCCACCTATGCTTTCCATAATAAAATGGTCAGGCCAAAACCAAAAAGATTTAAAGGGAACCTGTCACCCCCCCCCAGGCGTTTGTAACTAAAAGAGCCACCTTGTGCAGCACAAATGCTGCATTCTGACGAGGTGGCTCTTTTAGTTATGATGCCTGCACACGCTGAAATTAACGTTTATAAAATGCTCCCCCTCATACCGTGAAACCGTCCGGGAGGCGGGACTTTCCTTCCTTATCAGACGCAGCGCAGCCGTCACTCCGGGCCTGTGCGCGCCGCCTCCTGCAGCATTATCGTCCCCGGCGCCTGCACATTAAGTTTTTTTTTCGGGCATGCGCAGTTGCACTGCCCTTCGTACTTACAGCGCAGGCGCCGGGGACGATAATGCTGCAAGAGGAGGCGGCGACCGGCGCGCACAGGCCCGGGGTGACGGCTGTGCTGCGTCTGATAAGCAAAGTCCCGCCTCCTGGACAGTTTCACGGTATGAGGGGGAGCATTTTATAAACGTTAATTTCAGCGTGTGCAGGCATCATAACTAAAAGAGCCACCTTGTCAGAATGCAGCATTTGTGCTGCACAAGGTGGCTCTTTTAGTTACAAACGCCTGAGGGGGGTGACAGGTTCCCTTTAAAACTTTTGAAGGTTTTTTTTTTGTTTTGTTTTTTAAATATGCCGGCTACTACTAGTTTGGTGTACCTTAAACTGACCTTAATTATAAAGCCATCAATAAGCTATCACTTGATGCCTAGAGCTGGGCATCCCTCTAAAATGGATGAAAAGATGAGAAAAAAACACCGGATTACGTACCGGTAATGCTCTTTTATAGAGCCACGACAGCACCCACTGAGAGAGGGGATCCGCCCCTAGGAACAGGAAACCCTACGGAGAGATAAAAGGGGCGGTCCCCTTCGCTCCCACAGTTTGGGTTACAGAGATTGCGAGGAACCGCCCACCAGTTTTAGTATGTCATTCTATATTAACATTTTATCTTAACTTAATTACGTATATTTACAAGAACCAATCACCCTTAATAGTGCTCATATGCAAACTAATATACACTCACTGGCCACTTTATTAGGTACACCTGTCCAACTTCTTGTTAACACTTAATTTCTAATCAGCCAATCACATGGCGGCAACTCAGTGCATTTAGGCATGTAGACATGGTCAAGACAATCTCCTGCAGTTCAAACCGAGCATCAGTATGGGGAAGAAAGGTGATTTGAGTGCCTTTGAACGTGGCATGGTTGTTGGTGCCAGAAGGGCTGGTCTGAGTATTTCAGAAACTGCTGATCTACTGGGATTTTCACGCACAACCATCTCTAGGGTTTACAGAGAATGGTCCGAAAAAGAAAAAAAATCCAGTGAGCGGCAGTTCTGTGGGCGGAAATGCCTTGTTGATGCCAGAGGTCAGAGGAGAATGGGCAGACTGGTTCGAGCTGATAGAAAGGCAACAGTGACTCAAATCGCCACCCGTTACAACCAAGGTAGGCCTAAGAGCATCTCTGAACGCACAGTGCGTCGAACTTTGAGGCAGATGGGCTACAGCAGCAGAAGACCACACTGGGTACCACTCCTTTCAGCTAAGAACAGGAAACTGAGGCTACAATTTGTACAAGCTCATCGAAATTGGACAGTAGAAGATTGGAAAAACGTTGCTTGGTCTGATGAGTCTCGATTTCTGCTGCGACATTCGGATGGTAGGGTCAGAATTTGGCGTAAACAACATGAAAGCATGGATCCATCCTGCCTTGTATGGAGCATCTTTGGGATGTGCAGCCGACAAATCTGCGGCAACTGTGTGATGCCATCATGTCAATATGGACCAAAATCTCTGAGGAACGCTTCCAGCACCTTGTTGAATCTATGCCACGAAGAATTGAGGCAGTTCTGAAGGCAAAAGGGGGTCCAACCCGTTACTAGCATGGTGTACCTAATAAAGTGGCCGGTGAGTGTATAAGGGAGGGAAGTGAAGGGGTGCTGTCGTGGCTCTATAAAAGAGTATTACCGGTACGTAATCCGGTGTTTTCTCTTCGCCACGACAGCACCCACTGAGAGACTTTCAGAGATAGTTATTTGGGGGGGATTATTGTGTTAAGAACTGATCTACCGAAACACAAGTCAGTGGAGGTAGATAGATCTAGTCTATAGTGACTATAGAAGGTAGTAGGAGAGGACCAGGTTGCGGCCTTACATATGAGATCTATTGGAACCTCTGCCCGCTCAGCCCAAGATGATGCTATCGCTCTGGTGGAATGTGCCTTCACAGTCTCAGGTGGATCTTCCCCTTTAGACGAATAGGCCAGGTATATCGCCTCCCGAATCCATCGGGATAAAGTGCCTTTTGTAACACCAGCTCCTTTCCTTTGACCCTGAAAGGAAACAAAGAGAGCCCTGCTCTTCCTCCAGGCACTAGTCCTGTCTAGATAAGTTATTACAGCCCTTCTCACATCTAAAGTATGGTACTTCTCCTCTTCCTGATTTGTAGGGTTATTATAGAAGGAAGGAAGAAGAATTTCTTGAGACCTATGAAATTTAGTACACATTTTAGGTAGGTAGGAAGGGTCTGTTTTCAGGACAATTCTATCTGGCAATATTGACATAAAGGGAGGATCTACTGATAGTGCCTGTATGTCACTTACCCTTCTTGCCGATACTAGAGCGACAAGAAGAGCAGTCTTGAGGGAGACGTGTTTAATATGAGCTGAGTGTAGAGGCTCAAACGGGTGATCTGTCAAGGCTTCAAGGACTAGATTAACATCCCAAGGAGGTAAGTGGGGAATTTGAACTGGTTCTGATCTCTGGCAGGCTGAAATAAATCTGGCTATCCACCTATCACCCGCAATGTTGTGACTATACAAGGCTCCTAGCGCAGAAACTTGTACTTTTAAGGTACTAACTGCAAGGCCTAAATCACGTCCTCTCTGGAGAAATTCGAGAATAATAGAGACTGGAATTTCGTTTGACAGGGCTGATGGATAGAGGCTTAAGAATTTTTTCCATACTCTTACATAGATCGATGTAGTGGATCTTTTTCTACTTAGCAATAAGGTATCAATTACTTTATCAGAGAAGCCTCTTAGTTTTAATAGCTGCCTCCCAAATTCCAGGCTGTCAACCGTAGTCCCTTCTCTTCCAGGGGCCCTTCAACCACCCTCATGTGAAGATCCTGATCCTCTGGGAGAATCCATGGATCCGAGATGGACATGGCTCTGAGCAGGGAAAACCATGGTCTCTTTGGCCAAAATGGGGCAATCAATATTATGTTTGCTCTGTCCTCCCTTATCTTCCTGATTACTGTTGGAAGAAGAATCAACGGAGGAAAGGCATATGCCTTCTGAAATGTCCATGGAACCTGGAGGGCATCGAGAACATCGGGGTTGTCGGTTCGGAACATTGAGGCGAATGTTTTTACCTGCCTGTTGTCTCTTGTAGCGAAGAAATCTATGTGGGGTATACCCCATTTCATGGTTATCATCTTGAATATCTGATGATTTAACACCCACTCCCCTTGGTGGAGGGTATGACGACTGAGAAAGTCCGCTTTTGAGTTGTCTACTCCTCGGACATGTAGAGCTGACAAGGACAGAAGATGGTTCTCGGCTAGAGTTAGGATGTCTTCGGCTATAGACATGAGAGTGCCTGATCTTGTTCCCCCTTGATGATTGATGTAAGCCACTGATGTCATGTTGTCTGAGAGAACTCTGGTATGTGTTCCGTGTAGCTGCGGAAGGAATTCACATAGGGCATGATAGATAGCTTTTAGTTCTTTTTTATTAGAGGAGTCATCTGACTCCGTAACCGACCATAGCCCTTGGACTATCTGGTCCCTTAAGTGTGCTCCCCAACCATTAGGACTGGCATCTGTAAATATTATATTTGAGGGTTTAACCACCCAGGCAACCCCGCTAGTTAGATGATCTGGTTCTAGCCACCAGGTTAGGGATTGGATTACATCACCGGAAAGGGAAATGTTACCGTCTAGTCGTCCTTATAATTTTATCTCCTCATGTAAAATTGCATACTGTAAACACCTTGAATGGAACTGAGCCCATGGAACAGCCGGTATACACGACGTGAAGGAGCCAAGTAGGGACATGCCTTCCCGCAGGGAAATTATAGGTTTATCTAATACCGATTGTCTGTTTTGTTGAGTCTAATATAATCCCCAAAAATGTTTGTCGAGTTGTCGGAACTAGCCTAGATTCTTCCCAATTTATTAACCACCCTAATTTCTGCAAGGATGAAATTATATCACACAATCGTTGCTGACATTGTGAAGGGGATTTTCCTACTACCAAGAGGTCGTCTAGGTATGGGATTATGAGGGTGTCTTTTGATCTTAGATATGACATTACCTCTGACATCAGTTTATTGAAAACCCTTGGAGCTATTGATAGTCCAAAGGGCATCGCTGTATACTGAAAATGTCGTATACACCCATTTAGTACAATCGCCACGCGGAGATATTGTTGATGTTCCTCAAAGATTGGTAGATGGTAATACGCATCTTTCAAGTCAAGAACCGCCATAAAGCAATGGGGAAACAGGAGTTTTATGGTGGACCGAATAGATTCCATTTTAAAGGTTTGATTTTTTAAGAAGGTGTTCAGTTTTTTAAGATTTATAATGGTTCTGAACGATCCATCAGGTTTTGGAATTAAAAATAAAGGGGAATAGAACCCTTTCCCCTCCTGAAGAAATGGAACCTCCACCAAAACTCCTTTTGACAGAAGCTTCATTACTTCTTGCTCTAATGCCTCCTGTTGAGACGGTGATTTTAAAGAAGTCAATAGAAATTAGTCCGGAGGGACTCGGGCAAATTTTAACTTTAAACCAGAGGTGATGAGACTATTTGCCCACACGTTTGATGTTATTTTCCTCCATTGGTTTGAGAAGGAGGACAATCTACCTCCCACAGGTAGATCTGCTCTAACGGGGTTTGTCTTCAGGTTTGAAAGGGCGCTTCCCAAAGAATGCACCCCTTTGTTTGGTATCTCTAGGGGTCCAGCGGTCTTGGTGCTTAAACTCTTTTCTTTTATTAAACACGGGCTTCCGGAACGCTCTCCTATAGGACGGAAGGTAATTATTATTAGGGAAGCCCTTCTTTCTCTCTCCCGCTTTAGTGAGGATTTCGTCCAGTTTGGTACCAAACAGGTACTCACCCTGACATGGGAGGCCACATAATTTGGACTTCGTCTGGGCATCACCCTTCCAGCCCTTAAGCCACAGGGCTCTACGTGCTGCATTCGTGAGACCTGCCGATTTGGCTGCCAGGCGTATGGAGTCGGCAGATGAGTCCGCTAGGAAGGCTGTAGCACCCCTTATTAAGGGTATAGAGGACCTCAGTTTGTCTCTAGAGACCGCCTTTTAGTCCTTCCTCCAAGTCATTTAGCCAGACTAACATGGACCTGGCGGTGCATGTAGCCGATATTGCCGGCCTAAAAGCTCCCGTACATGACTCCCAAGCTCTTTTTAACAGAGAGTCGGCTTTACGGTCCAGTGGGTCCTGTAATGAGCCTGAATCCTCTACAGGCAGCAGGGATTTTTTTGATGTGGATGCCACTGCTGCGTCCACCTTCGGGGCTTTTGTCCATGTTGAAAACTCTTCATCATTGAAGGGATAACGCCTTTTTGAGGATGGTGGTAATCCTCTTTGTCCCTGAGTCTCCCACTCTTTTTTAACTAGATTTTTTACCGCCGCTATTATCGGAAAGGAGGGTATTTTCTTCTCCGACAAACCAGCGAACATTATGTCCTGCTGCGTTTTAGGGACTTTCGAATCCTCAATGCCCATGGTGTTACAAACGGACTTCACAAGGTTATCAATACTATCGGTGGGAAAGCATGTATCCTGATCCTCATCTGAGGAAGCATATTCGTTGGTAATATCCGAGTCTGCCTTCTCCATATCAGAAGACTGATCAGATATAGGGGACATGTACCCCTTTTTCTCTTTGGTGCGTGGCTCCTTGTCAGAACTATGAAGGGCTCGTAATTCCTGCCTAATCATAAGCCTGATATCTTCTGATTTAATTGCGGCTTCCTGTCGTAAGGTGGAATTAATGCATGATTTGCAAAGCCTTTTTGTGTAACTATCCGGAAGGGGCTGGAGACATAACGCACACTGCTTGTGTTTCGTTTTTTCAGTTTTCTTTCCCTAGGGTGTATAGAAGGAAAGGGAACAATAAGCAGCCTATCAGGGTAGATGCACACTCACCCCAGTGAAGCTGTCTGTTTAAGGTACCGACTGACGAGGAGGAGACTGTGGCAGAGAAATAGCTCGGTCCGACTTCTTCCTAGAAGATCCGCTCTGATTAGAGCGACAGCTGCTGCCCCGGCTGCGTGGGATGGTTGCGGTAGCTTCCACAGAAGGCACCGCAGAGTCCTGCATGGAATCCATATTGGACGCCGGAGAGTTAGCGCCGGCGTCCTTTTCACATGGGGGCCGCCATCTTCTTCCGGTTGAACCCGGAAGTGCTAATCACTTCCGGGTCGCGGCCATACTCTATGCACCCGCGCTGCCACCGGCATCAGCGCGGGTGCCGTCCACCTCCTCTCTCACTCCGGAGTTTACCTGAGCACTCCCGGGGAAATAGTGGAGCTCCACGCCGCATGAGCGCTCGCCAAGGCGCAGCGCTCACCCTTCCTCGGCGCTTGGTCCCGCAGACGATCCAGGTGGATTTCCATGAGCCAGGAACCCCTGCAGTTCTGGCCTCATGGTGCCTGCCAGCAGAGGGGGGAAGCTGAGAAGAGGACCCCCGACGCTGCATCCAGCTCTGGAGCCCTTGCCGTCCTCACAGGTAAACTGCGCAAGCGGCATCCAGGCTAGGTATCCTCTTCTCCGTGGATTTCCCATAGGAACAGGAAACCAAACTGTGGGAGCGAGGGGGACCGCCCCTTTTATCTCTCCGTTGGGTTTCCTGTTCCTAGGGGCGGATCCCCTCTCTCAGTGGGTGCTGTCGTGGCGAAGAGAAAAATTGTCTGGGAAACTGCCAAGAGGCTTACAGTAACATTAAAGGAGCTGCAGGAATTTCTGGAAAGAACTGGTTATGTACTGCATGTAGCAGCAATCTCCCGTATTCTTCTTATGTCCGTACTGTGGTGTGGGGTGGTAAGACGGAAGCATTTTCGTACAAAGAAAAACATCCAAGGCTGGGTAGGTCGTGTCCTCAAAACCTACATCAAGTCTGCCAAAAGTTCTTGTCTGATGAGGCCAAGGTTGACCTTTTTGGTCATAATTCTAAAAAGTATGTTTGGCACAAAGCAAATGCTGCGCATCACCAAAAGAGCACCATACCCACAGTGAGTTATGGTGGAGGCTGCTGGAACTTGGGCTTTAGGCAAGTTGGAGAGAATTATGAACAGTTCCAAGTATCAGTTAATTTTGCAACATAACCTTTGGACTTCTGCTAAAATGATACAGATGTATTTAACCATTCTACGCAACAACGAGCCAGAGCATACCTCCAAATCAACCAAAGAATGTCTTTGAAAGGAGAATATTAAAAAAAAAGTTTTGGAATGGCCCAGACCTGAATCCAAATGAAATCTGCTGGTTACCGCAGGTATGGCGCTGGTCTCTGCGTAATCTTCATAAAACGTGCACTGACCGTGCGCTCTATTGCCAGCTCGTTATTTCTGATCAGAGCTTGCAGGAGAGTGCAGGGATCTACTGAGCATACGTCAATTAGGGTTGTGGAGATGGTAAGCAAAACCTTTGACTCCTCAAATTCCCTGACTCCCGACTCCACAGCATTGGTCACTACTGGGCATATACATAAAGTGCAGCACAGATTCATCTCTAGTAAAAGCCGAGATCCTTACATCAGGAACAGAACAGACATTTATAGGACATTTCATAACTTTCTCAAATTCTTGTGAAGAAAAAAAAAAAAAAAAAAGTACAGCATATCCTGCATTGTATTACTGTACCCAATTATACATTTTAGGAGTCGGTCCATTTTATACCGACTCCACAGCCCTGGTCAGAATTAGAGGGGTTGTCCACTGCTAGTGCCAATGACGTTACCGCTGAGTCGGCACGTGCTCTCCCGAGGCTGTTGTGTGGTGTTGTGACACGTGACCCCGGCGCCCAATCAGTGCTGGCGTAACTGTTCCTGCCTATGTACAGATTGAACATAAAGACAAAGTCAGATCAGCTGAAGCCCAAACTTCCTCTTCATGGTCAATCCGTACATAGGCAGGGACAGGGATGTCATCGCTGATTGATGGCAGGGTCAGGAGTCACAACACCACAAGAGACCCAAGGGGACTGTGAGTACCAACTCAGTAGGAGCGTCGCTGGCACGGGCGGAGAGTATAGGATTTATTGGGTTATAGAGGTGAAACTTTTACTTCAACAAGTGGTTGTCCTAGTAGTTGACAACCTCTAACAACAAGCGCATGCTCAGAGCAGGGACTAGCCCAGGCCCTGAAACTAACTCTGACCCCTGATGATGACTCATTTGACCATCCCTGCATACTCTGGGATTCTAAAAAGATGTATCAAAGAGGAAGTTGTAGTAAAAAAAAATAATTAGTGTAGCGAGTTAATGATGATAGGGACTTTTTAATTAAGGCATATCAGAAAAGATATTTGATTAGGACATTAAATAGGTATTTAGGGTTAAAATAAATGTTAATTTTTGGCCACCCCTTTGAAAAGGGAGCCTGTCAGCAGGTTTTTGCTATGTAATCTGAGGACAGCATAAAGTAAGGGTTAAAAAAACACAAATTTCAATGATGTGTCACTTAAGCTGTGTGCTGTTTACTTATAATGAAAGTTTTATTACTAGGACATTATCATTGCTGTGACTTGCCAGTCCGACTTCACCCCCTCCTGTGATACAGCTCACTGACAATAGACTGTGTATAAAGACCGCTCAAGTGTGAGCAGGGGCAGCTTTCTCAGCTCTGCTTCATTCAGAATCTAAGAACTCTGTCACAACAACTTTCTACATCCAGTAATCTAAGTGATACATCTTTGGATTTAGGGTCTCTTTGCCAACATCATGCTGCAGTCAGGTGAGGTAGCAAAAAATTGCCAACAGATTCATTTTCAGCATTTATGGCGAAACCAGTAACTGATTCTCGGTAGCGAACAACACACTATATATATATATATATATATATATATATATATATATATATATATATATATATATATATATATATATATATATATATATATACACACACACATACATATACACATACTAGATGGTGGCGCGATTCTAACACATCGGGTATTATAGAATATGTATGTATGTATGTATGTATGTATGTATGTATGTATGTATGTATGTATGTATGTATGTATGTATATCGCAGCCACATAGTATATAGCACAGGCCACGTAGTATATAGGAGCCATGTAGTATATAGCAGACAAATACTACGTGGCCTGTGCTATATACTATATGGCTGCTATATACATACATACATATATATTGTAGAATACCCGATGCGTTAATACAGGCCACGCAGTATATAACAGTGGCCACGCAGTATATAACACAGCCCAAACAGTATATAACACAGCCCATGTACTATATAACACAGCCCACGCAGTATATAGCAGCCACGCAGTATCTAACACAGGCGACGTAGTATAAAGCACAGCCCACGCAGTATATAGCAGCCACGCAGTATATAACACAGGAGAAGTAGTATATAGCACAGGCCCCGCAGTATATAACACTGCCCATGTAGTATATAGAAGCCACGCAGTATGTAACACAGCCCACGTAGTATTTAGCAGTATGGGCACCATATCCCTGTTAAAAAAAATAATTAAAATAAAAAATAGTTATATACTCACCCGCCGGGATCTAGCGAAGCTCTGGCGATGCGCGCACGGCTGCCGCCATCTTCTGTTCCCAGGATGCATTGCAAAATTACCCAGATGACTTAGCGGTCTCGCGAGACCGCTAAGTCTTCTGGGTAATTTCACAATGCATCTCTGGGAACGGCAGATGGCGGCAGGCGCGAGCGCATCATCGAACGACGGAAGGTGAGAATAGCAGGTTTTTTGTTTTTTTATTATTTTTAACATTAGATCTTTTTACTATTGATGCTGAATAGGCAGCATCAATAGTAAAAAGTTGGGGACACACAGGGTTAATAGCAGCGGTAACGGAGTGCGTTACCCGCGGTATAACGCAATCCATTACCGCTGGCATTAACCCTGTGTGAGCGGTGACCGGAGGGGAGTATGGAGCGGCCACCCGGCACTGACTGCAGGGGAGTAGGGAGGGACTAATCGGACTGTGGCCATCGCTGATTGGTCGCGGCAGCCATGACAGGTGGCGAGACCAATCAGCGACGCGGGATTTCCGTGACGGAAGTTGCTGACAGAGAGACGGAAGTACCCCTTAGGCAAAAAAAAAAAATATATATATATATATATATAATCCATAATGAGCTAAACCGGGGCGCTGCTGCAGGGTCAGGGCGCTGCTGCATGGTCAGCCAGGAAGGTGCTGCGGGGCCAGGGCGCGTTCAAGTGGCATTGTTAAGTACAAGGACAGCACTGTTGCTTTGCAGCGCTGGGGTCCTGGGTTCAAATCCCACGAAGAATAACATCTGCAAGGAGTTTTTATATTCACTCAGTATTCGAGTGCATTTCCCCTGGGTTCATCCCACACTCATAAAGACATACTGATAAGGAATGTAAAATTGTGAAAAGCTCAAAAATATCTAAAACTTCACACACATGCAAAAGAGCAAAAACAATCAGTCACACTATAAATCGAAAGGATATGAATGATGGTGGGGATAGATTTCCTGGGCTGAGGAACAGGAATCATTTTCCTTATAAATGCTGGGGAGGAAATGGTTAATCTTTCAATTTCAGATTGACGTGCTCTGCATAAGCTTTATACACACATACATAACATGACACCCGCAAACGCCAGGATTCCAGTCATGTTACCAAGATCATCTCTTGAATTAAAGTCACTTAATAGATTTTGGCTTTCAGAGCCATGGTCAATGCAAAAAAAAAAAAAAGTTTTCCTAAGGCCATGTGCACACGTTCAGGATTTTTCGCGTTTTTTCGCTATAAAAACGCGAAAAAAACGCTTACATATGCCTCCTATTATTTACAGGGTATTCCGCAATTTTTGTGCAAATGTTGCGATTTTTTCCACGAACATGTTCATTAAAAATGCGGAATTGCGGGGATTCCGCACACCTAGGAGCCCATTGATCTGCTTACTTCCCGCACGGGGCTGTGCACACCATGTGGGAAGTAAGCAGATTATATGCGGTTGGTACCCAGGGTGGAGGAGAGGAGACTCTCCTCCACGGACTGGGCACCATATAATTGGTAAAAAAAAAAAAAAAAAGAGTTAAAATAAAAAATAGTCCTATACTCACCCTCTGATGCCCCCCGAAGTGTTCCCGCCTCTCCGGTGCATGCTTTCTCTTCCGTTTCTATAGATGTTGTGGTTCAGGACCTGTGATGACGTCGCTGTCTTGTGATTGGTCGCGTGACCGCTCATGTGACTCACGCGACCAATCACAAGCCGCGACGTCATCGAAGGTCCTGAACCACACCGGCATCTATAGGAACGGACGCCGCTGAGGAGATTGGCTGTCTGCAGAGGGTGAGTATAACCATTTTTTTTATTATTTTTAAACATTCTATCTTTTACTATAGATGCTGCATAAGCTGCATCTATAGTAAAAAGTTGGTCACACTTGTCAAACAGTATGTTTGACAAGTGTGACCAACTTGTCAGTCAGTTTTCCAAGCGATGCTACAGATCGCTTGGAAAACTTTAGCATTCTGCAAGCTAATTACGCTTGCAGAATGCTAAAAAAACCGCGAAAAAAACGGAAAAAAAACGCAAAAAAAAAAAAAATGCGGATTTCTTGCAGAAAATTTCCGGTTTTCTTCAGGAAATTTCTGCAAGAAATCCGGACGTGTGCACATACCCTAACAATCAAAATGAATACTGCAGGACCGCACTGACTTTACAGAAGTATAAGGGTTACAATATTTCCGACAGCAACAATAGAGCAGCAAAGTGCCTGATTCTTGTCATCAGCATTAACACAAAGCTTGAAAGAAATTGGAAGACCCCCTAATTTCACTGCTACTGCACTCAGGGTCATTGCAGCTCCGCTCCCAGCATCATTGCCCGCTCCAGTCTGTGGCCGCCACTTGGTACCGTACGGCAGGCAGGACATAAACTTCATAGTTGGGAAGTTGTCCTAATAGTAGACAACCCCTTTAAAGATGCAGGGGCAGTGCTGGACTAGTCTAGTCTCTGTATAAAGCCCCAGACCGGCTCTTCCCAATACTGCTGCGGGCACTGAAAGGGCACAGAAGGGCGAGGGCAGTGTTGGACTAGTATAGTCTTCGGCTATAGTGTGTGCTTTTTCTTTTGTTTGTTTGTTTTTATTTTTTTTATTTTTTTAAAATCGATGAGTTTACCAAATACCAGGAAGTATGAAAAATAAAGCGGCATTATTTAAAATCTGACACCCTAAAAAGACAGACGCCGACACGTTTCAGACATTAGTATACCTGGCTACAATAGTGCAGACAGGCCAACAGCATGAATCACCTAGCAGCTGGTCCCCTGTAACAATCCATCCAATGACCGTGTGTGCAGCCTGTATCCTACTTACCATTGCTGGACTTCAGGTCACGATGGATAACGGGGACAATGGCTTCGTCATGCAAGTAGTTCATCCCTCTGGCAATCTGTACCGCCCAGTTTACAAGTATATCTGGAGGAATCTTCTTCCCAGAAAGCACCCTATTCAAGGATCCACCTCGGGCAAACTCCATGATCAAACACAGATTGGGTTCCTTCAAGCAAACACCCCTCAAGGCAATGATGTTTGGGTGATCGAGCATTGCGAACAGTTTGGCCTCCTGCCGGACATTCTCAATAGTTTGGCTGATATCTTCATCGGGGTCGTGGCGTGCAGCTTTAACCGCCACTTCCTCTTCTCCCCAGATGGCACGGTAAACTTTCCCAAAGCCGCCAATCCCAATAATTTCTTCGAGTAACAGCTCATTAAAGTCAATCTCTTGCACTGTATAAAAAAGAAAATAAAAACATCAGGAGATTGAAACAACAAACATTTTTGTCTTTTATTTTACATAGGTATAGATCTAACACTCATCTGTCCAAAAAGTGACTAAAGATCAGGGAAAAGGAGACATGGTTGTGGGATGTACCTGGGGCTTGAAGGTGTCATGAAAAATGTAGCCCCACTTAGTTTAAACAGCATCTTTGACTTCTAGTGATGAGCGAACGTGCTGGGATAAGGTGTTATCTGAGCATGCTCGGGTGCTAACCGAATGTCTTCAGCGTGTTCGAATAATATGTTCGAGTCCCTGTGGCTGCTTGTCTGTTATGGCTGTCTAACAGCAGCGAGACACGCAGCTGTGGGGGCTCGAACATATTTTTCAAGCAAGCTAAAGACACCCTGCTAGCACAGGAGCATGCTCAGATAACACCTCATCGCTACTCATTCAACTTTCATGTGGTCTGTAATCATAAATCAGAGAAACTCAAGGAGGAGAAAAGACAAAAAAAAAACAACACACACACAGGTAAGAGTTACAAACTTCCATTATTCAAGGTAAGTGAGCTCGCTGATGGATTTTCAGTTAACTAGCTCAGGAAGCAGCAATTAACAGTTCTGCATAGAGGCAACAGAAGGTAAAGAGTGCACAATTTTACATGTAATGCAAATACGTTTTTTTTGGTTTGTTTTTTTTATAAATGCATTAAAATAAGGGATGGACAATCCCTTACACATCTGCCTAAAAAAAAAAAAAAAAATTAAACAAATATGCATAGAAGGCTAGGGAGGGAGGGAGGGGAAACCCCCCAAAAAATGCAGGTTACATATAAATTTACCTTTACCATTTTATTATTTCTATCATAAACCTAATTATGGTTCGCTTCTCCTCGTCCAGTCATTTTTATACACATTTTTAAAGAACATAAAATGATACGGATACAACTGGGTGACCAAAGCACCATATGGGATGCAACAGTTGCGATTCCAAAAACAAAAAAACTATAGAAAGTAATACTCGATCACAGATGCAAAACGCGTTTCAGCAAGAAAACATCTGGCACGCTTTCTCTTTTGTTGCCCATTTGTAGTGAATGTAATGTGCTGGCGCAGCATTGTCAGTATTTATTCTGACAGCGTAGCTGATTGATGATATTTGCTGGATGACATTCAGTTAACGCATTTTTAGTTTTCTAGTCCAGAAAATTGGTGCAGATTTTAATGGCACAAAAGCATTATTATATATATATTGTGACAGTCACCGATGAAGTGAAGGAGGGGAGATAAGCGTCACTGCACATGATGGTGGGATATGGTACCCTGTTTCCCCGAAAATAAGACACCGTCCTATATTAATTTATGCTCCGAAAGATGCACCATGCCTTACTTTCAGGGGGCGCCCTATTTACGGGGAAACACGGTACAGTACAGTATTGCGGCCTCCCATCATCCCGGTATCCCACTGCAGCCTCCCATCATCCCGGTATCCCACTGCAGCCTCTCATCATCCCGGTATCCCACTGCAGCCTCCCATCATCCCGGTATCCCACTGCAGCCTCCCATCATCACGGTATCCCACTGCAGCCTCCCATCATCACGGTATCCCACTGCAGCCTCCCATCATCACGGTATCCCACTGCAGCCTCCCATCATCACGGTATCCCACTGCAGCCTCCCATCATCACGGTATCCCACTGCAGCCTCCCATCATCACGGTATCCCACTGCAGCCTCCCATCATCACGGTATCCCACTGCAGCCTCCCATCATCACGGTATCCCACTGCAGCCTCCCATCATCACGGTATCCCACTGCAGCCTCCCATCATCACGGTATCCCACTGCAGCCTCCCATCATCACGGTATCCCACTGCAGCCTCCCATGTGTGTACCGTACACACACACTTTCACTTTCTTACTAGTTTCCTCCGCGGTGCTGCTTTCAGTGCTTTGGTGGTGCAGAAGCCCCGGGCCAATCAGAGCGCAGGAGCAATCAGAGGCTATGGATGATGTCAGCTGGCCCATGGTTCCTGTGCTGTAATTGGCGCAGGGCTCATGGGCAGGGCTCATGGGCAGAGATCGGCACACAGCTCTGAGCCAGTGATTAACTCCTGCGAACAGCGCGGCTGCAGCGGCGGGCACCGGACAGCAGGAGTGGGACACGACTGCATGGCCCATGCACAGAACAAGGTATGCCTTATTTTCGGGGGTTTGCGGCTTAGGGTGCCTTATATTAGCAGGCACAGTGCTCCCCCTAGCATGCCTTACCTTCAGGGGGGCGCCCTTTTTATGGGGAAACACGGTATGTGGATATCATTTTAGGCTACTTTCACACTTTCGTCTTTAGGGATACGTCGCAATGCGTAGTTTTGGAGAAAAAACGCATCCTGCAAAGTTGCCCGCAGGATGCGTTTTTTCTCCATAGACTTGCATTAGCGATGCATTGCGACGAATGGCCACACGTCGCATCCGTCGTGCAACAGATGAGTCGTGTTTTGGCGGCCGCGACGCACAAAAAAAGTTCAATGTAACTTTTTTTGTGCGTTGGGTCCGCCATTTTCGACCGCACATGCGTGGCCGAAACTCCGCCCCCTCCTCCCCGGAACTCACAATGGGCAGCGGATGTGTTGTAAAACTGCATCCGCTGCCCACGTTGTGCTACATTTAGCACAACGTCCGTCGGTACGACGGTTTGCGACGGCCCCGTACCAACGGATGTGTGAAAGTAGCCTTATTTGTATTAATATTTTACTGATCATCTTGGTGTTCTCTTGTAGGATGAGTTATTTACCATCTGATATCAGCCCCCACAGTACTGTATTGTTGTCTTCCCACAGGGTCAGTGAATAATCCTGTTTGCTAATATGCTAATGACATGTTGACCTAGCTTGTTGAAACAATGAGCCCGAGACCTTCCCCCTCCTGACCTATGAATGAGGAGAGGGACTTTTAAAAGGGAATCTGTCACCCCATTTTTCACCTATAAACTAAAGGTACCTTCACACGAAACGACTTTGTAACGAGATCGCTAGCGATCCGTGACGTTGCAGCGTCCTCGCTAGCGATATCGTTTAGTTTGACACGCAGCAGCGATCAGGATCCTGCTGTGATGTCGCTGGTCGCTGAATAAAGTCCAGAACTTTATTTGGTCGTCCGATCGCCGTGTATCGTTGTGTTTGAAAGCAAAAGCAACGATACCAGCGATGTTTTACACTGGTAACCAGGGTAAACATCGGGTTACCAAGCGCAGGGCCGCGCTTCGGGTTACTAAGCGCGGCCCTGCGCTTGGTAACCCGATGTTTACCCTGGTTACCAGCATAAAAGTAAAAAAAACAAACAGTACATACTCACCTGCGCGTCCCCCAGCGTCTGCTTCCTGACACTTACTGAGCGCCGGCCCTAAAGTGAAAGCACAGCGGTGACGTCACCGCTGTGCTGCTAGGGCCGGAGCTCAGTCAGTGTCAGGAAGCAGACGCTGGGGGACGCGCAGGTGAGCATGTACTGTTTTGTTTTTTTTACTTTTACGCTGGTAACCAGGGTAAACATCGGGTTACTAAGCGCGGCCCTGCGCTTAGCAACCCGATGTTTACCCTGGTTACCCGGGGACCTCGGCATCGTTGATCGCTGGAGAGCTGTCTGTGTGACAGCTCTCCAGCGACCAAACAGCGACGCTGCAGCGATCGGCATCGTTGTCGCTATCGCTGCAGCGTCGCTTCGTGTGAAGGTACCTTAAGGCCACTGTCATTAGGGGCTTATCTACTGCATTCTGTAATGCCCGCCAACCCCCTCCCCCCCGGTGTAACCTGAAAGATAAGAAAAAAAACAAGTTAGATTATACTCACCCAGGGGCGTTCCCGGTCCGATGGGCGTCGTGGTCCGTGGCCTCCCATCTTCATACAACGACGTCCTCTTCTTGACTTCCTGTCGCGGCTCCGGCGCAGGCGTACTGATTTGCCCTGTTGAGGGCAGAGCAAAGTACTGCAGTTCGCAGGCGCCGGGAAAGGTCAGAGAGGCCCAGCGCCTACGCACTGCAGTACTTTACGCTGCCCTCCACAGGGCAGACAAAGTATGCCTGCGCCGGAGCGTGAAGACAAGAAGAGGACGTCATCGTATGAAGATGGGAGGCCCCGGACCGGACCGCGACGCCCATCGGACCGGAGCGGGAGCGCCCCTGGGTGAGTATAATATAACTTGTTTTTCTTATCTTTCAGGTTACATCGGGGGCTTATCTACAGCATTACAGAATGCTGTAGATAAGCCCCTAATGACGGTGGCCTTAAGGTACCTTCACACGAAGCGACGCTGCAGCGATAGCGACAACGATGCCGATCGCTGCAGCGTCGCTGTTTGATCGCTGGGGAGCTGTCACACAGACCGCTCTCCAGCGACCAACGATGCCGAGGTCCCTGGGTAACCAGGGTAAACATCGGGTTGCTAAGCGCAGGGCCGCGCTTAGTAACCCGATGTTTACCCTGGTTACCAGCGTAAAAGTAAAAAAAAAAAAAAACAGTACATACTCACCTGCGCGTCCCCCAGCGTCTGCTTCCTGACACTGACTGAGCTCCGGCCCTAACAGCACAGCGGTGACGTCACCGCTGTGCTTTCACTTTCACTTTAGGGCCGGCGCTCAGTAAGTGTCAGGAAGCAGACGCTGGGGGACGCACAGGTGAGTATGTACTGTTTGTTTTTTTTACTTTTACGCTGGTAACCAGGGTAAACATCGGGTTACTAAGCGCGGCCCTGCGCTTGGTAACCCGATGTTTACCCTGGTTACCAGTGTAAAACATCGCTGGTATCGTTGCTTTTGCTTTCAAACACAACGATACACGGCGATCGGACGACCAAATAAAGTTCTGGACTTTATTCAGCGACCAGCGACAACACAGCAGGATCCTGATCGCTGCTGCGTGTCAAACTAAACGATATCGCTAGCGAGGACGCTGCAACGTCACGGATCGCTAGCGATCTCGTTACAAAGTCGTTTCGTGTGAAGGTACCTTTAGTTTATAGGCGAAAAATGGGGTAACAGATTCCCTTTAAAATATCAGGGAGGTGAGACATAGATCAGTCCTGTGTGGAACTCTGATGTGATCACAGCACCTCAGAGAGAGAAAGAAGAAAATATGGACTATGGTATCCTCTGTCTGCTTGATTGTTGGACTTTTATTCTGTTAATGAATTAGCTTATCCTTTGTGTGGTAGATCATATATGGACCTTTCGTACTTTTGCCTAAATAAAGGTCTTGGAATTATTCACTATTCTCTTGCTCTATTGATTAGGTGATACCAGAGAAGGACCCTGTGACAATGGTGTCAGTGATGTGAAACCAGAGTAGTTTCCTCCAGCACACTACGTGTTGAGAGGATTAAACAAGAGTTATGTTATGGGCTGGTGGGAGGGGGTCTACATTATCTCCACCTGCAGTGCCCTGACAGGACCTGTGTGATGTCGAGATCATGTGATCAGTCACATGATAGAGGAGTCACATAGTCTGGGCTTAAATGGCTGACTGCCAGAGCTTCCAGTGTTCAGTGAGAGCCTGGAGAGAGAAGACTCCAGGAAGGTGTGCGCTCAATCTGAACAGTGAACATTGCTGCCTGTGAGCAGGCTGATCCCTGCTAGGAAAAGGACTGTGTTTCTCTTGTTTCTTTGTAGTGCCGTTTTGGCCAGAGGGCTGCGTTTACTTTCCCAGCTTGGTTTATGCTGCTACAATAAACCAAGCCTTTTCTTAAAGAGACAGTGTTCCAGTTATACTTGTGTCCAGCTGAGTGAGCTGCTCACTATACCACTATTATGTATGTATGTATGTATGTATGTATGTATGTATGTATATTCTCCCCCCAGACTACATTTTTTTCCATAAATGATTTTATTATCATAATGGCTGGTTGGAACAAACGTAAAAATATAGATGGTGGACCAGAGACTCATCCGGAGCTGTACATGATAGGACATATCACGCAGTGTCCACACCCTTGTGAATAAGGAATCACTTAACAGGTTATACAAAACGAGAACCGCTCACCAGCGCCCTGCTATATTCTACATACAAAGGCTTATCTCAAGATGTTAACACCTGTATTAATTAGAATGATGTCAGAGGATGGGGTGTGCTTTCCTACTGCTTGTTCTGGGAGTCAGGAGCCAACAACTTCTGGTCTTTTAGTGTATCAAGGCTGGACGATTTTACATCAGTAGGGCTGCGATGTGATTTTACATCCTAAGCTACTTCTAGTAGAGCGCAACTCTTGAAATCCTCCACAACACCAAATAGAGCATTGTTTCGACCTGCTGCTGACAGATGTTTTGTGCAATGGCATGTGCTTTTCTATTGATGCAAATGACAAAAGATAATTTTCTGCCATATGGATCAACAGTGCATTATTTGCAGTTTCACATCACCGGCCACTCAGCAGGTGGCTCCAATACAGGTCAACTAATCTCAGCCCCTGTATACAGAGCCCCATCCTGCAGTACATCTCTCCCCCTTCTTTGCTGACATAACAGCTTCTGCTCTTCTGGAAAGGTTTTCTGCAAGATTTTTGTTAGTGTCTGACTTAATAAATGCTTTCTGGATGAATTGGTAAAAATTCTCAAAGGCACCAACATTGGACAAGAGGACGCGGCTCGTAAATGTACATTTTAGTTCATCCCAAAGCTGTTTGATGGGGCTGAAGTCAGGGATCTGTGTAGCCAGTCATGTTCTCACTCAACTGAGACAGCCCTGACCAAAATCACTAAGACCTACTTACAGCCAAAGCTAATGGACAATACTCTGTACTCCTCCTTCTAGACCTGTCCTCTGCTTTCGATACAGTTGACCACTGCCTCCTACTACAGATCCTCTCCTCCTCTGGCATCAAAGACCTTGCCCTATCCTGGATCTCCTCATACCTTTGCAACCAAACATTCAGCGTCTCCCACTCCCACACTACCTCCTCATCCCACCCTCTCTCTGTTGGAGTCCCCCAAGGCTCTATTCTACGACCCCTACTCTTCTCAATCTATAGACTTGGCCTGGGACAACTCAAATTCTCATGGAATCCAGTACCACCTCTATGCTGATGACACTCAGATCTACCTTTCTGGCCCAGACGTCACCTCTCTGCTGTCCAGAATCCCGGAGTGTCCATCAGTCATATCCTCCTCCTTCTCCTCAAACTCAATGGGGACAAATCTGAACTCATCATCTTTCCTCCATCTCATAGATCTTCCTTACCTGACCTATCTATCGCAATTAACGACATCACGCTTGCCCCCGTACTAGAAGTCCGCTGCCTCGGAGTAACGCTTGACTCTGCCCTGTCCTTCAAACCGCATATCCAAGCTCTTTCCACCTCCTGTCGCCTCCAGCTCAAAAATATCTCCAGAATCCGTCCTTTCAACATTCAATCTACTAAAATGCTTGTGCATGCCCTCATCATCTCCCGCCTCGACTACTGCAACATCCTTTTCTGTGGCCTCCCTACTAACACCCTTGCACCTCTCTAGTCCATCCTTTACTCTGCTGCCCGACCAATTTATCTCTCTCCTTTCTACTCCTCCGCTTCCCACCCCTCTGCAAATCTCTTCACTGGCTCCCATTCCCTCAGCGAATCCAGTTCAAATTACTAATACTAACCTACAAAGCCATCCATAACCTGTCTCCTCCATATATCACTGAACTAATAGTAACATAGTTATTAAGGTTGAAGGAAGACTTAAGTCCATCTAGTTCAACCCATAGCCTAACTTAACATGCCCTAACATGTTGATCCAGAGGAAGGCACAAAAAAAAACCATGTGGCAAAGAGTAAGCTCCACATTGGGGAAAAAATTCCTTCCCGACTCCACATACGGCAATCAGACTAGTTCCCTGGATCAACGCCTTATCAAGGAATCTAGTATATATAACTTGTAACATTATACTCTTCAAGAAAGGCATCCAGTCCCCTCTTAAATTTAAGTAATGATTCACTCATTACAACATCATACGGCAGAGAGTTCCATAGTCTCACTGCTCTTACAGTAAAGAATCCGCGTCTGTTATTATGCTTAAACCTTCTTTCCTCCAGACGTAGAGGATGCCCCCTTGTCCCTGTCTCAGGTCTATGATTAAAAAGATCAGCAGAAAGGTCTCTGTACTGTCCCCTCATATATTTATACATTAACATAAGATCACCCCTTAACCTTCGTTTTCCAAACCAAATAGCCCCAAGTGTAATAACCTATCTTGGTATTGCAGACCCCCCAGTCCTCTAATAACCCTGGTCGCTCTTCTCTGCACCCGCTCTAGTTCAGCTATGTCTTTCTTATACACCGGAGACCAGAACTGTACACAGTATTCTAAGTGTGGTCGAACTAGTGACTTGTATAGAGGTAAAATTATGTTCTCCTCATGAGCATCTATGCCTCTTTTGATTCATCCCATTATTTTATTTGCCTTTGTAGCAGCTGCCTGACACTGGCCACTGAATATGAGCTTGTCATCCACCCATACTTCCAGGTCTTTTTCATTGACGGTTTTGCCCAGAGTTTTAGAATTAAGCACATAGTTATACATCTTATTACTTCTACCCAAGTGCATGACCTTACATTTATCCCCATTAAAGCTCATTTGCCATTTATCAGCCCAAGCTTCTAGTTTACATAAATCATCCTGCAATATAAAATTATCCTCCTCTGTATTGATTACCCTGCAGAGTTTAGTGTCATCTGCAAATATTGAAATTCTGCTCTGTATGCCCACTACTAGGTCATTAAATAAATATGTTATAAAGAAGAGGGCCCAATACTGACCCCTGTGGTACCCCACTGCTAACGTGACCCAGTCCGAGTGTGCTCCATTAATAACCACCCTTTGTTTCCTATCCCTGAGCCAGCTCGTAACCCACTTACACATATTTTCCCCTATCCCCATTTTATGTATCAACCTTTTGTGTGGCACCGTATCTGCCGATATCTTCCCTCACGTAATCTCCGATCCTCCCAAGACCCCCTTCTCTCCTCCACTTATTCGCTCCTCACTCAACCGCCTCCAAGACTTCTCTATAATATCCCCCATCCTCTGGAATTCTTTGCCTCCACACGTCCGAATATCAACCACATTCGGATCCTTCAGATGGAACCTGAAAACCCACCTCTTCAGGAAAGCCTACAGCCTGCACTGACCCCGCTGCCTCCTCACCACTACCGAAGCTACTGCCTCACCAACACCGGAGCTCCTGCAACCCTCAACCTATTGTCTCCTTCCCCATCATCCTGTAGAATGTAAGCCCGCAAGGGCAGGGTCCTCTTCCCTCTGTATCAGTCTGTCATTGTTAGTTTGCTTACTGTAAGTGATATCTGTAATTTGTATGTAACCCCCTTCTCATGTACAGCACCTGTCAGGACTCTGAACATTTTTATTACCTTTTGTGCATTACTGCCCTTTTCCAAGATGGCGTCTTTGGTCTCATGTGCACTGTGTCTTCCTGCTATAAAACTCCACCCCAACCTTCAGTCTGTGCTAGAGTATTCTGCCTTGCATGCAGCTCCTGACCTCTGGTGACTACCTGGAAATATATACCTGCTCCTGTGAACCTGTGTGGTGATCCTGCTACTCTGCTCTGAGTTCCTGCTGCATACACCAGTTCCAGTAATCCTCCTTCATCTGCTGCTCGTGTTTACTCCCATCTGCATTTGCTGGACATGTAAGCTGTTTCTGCTCTGCTTAAACCTGAGATTATCACACAGACCTTCCTGGTTGAGATAAGACATTGCTTGAACTGCCTTATAAGCATATCTATCTGTGTTTGGACTACCAAGGACTTTATTCGTGTCAAGTATCCTCAAGAATAACTGTGCTTCATAGACTTTCTGCGTGATTGCATTTTCCTCTGAAGTTTCCTATAGACTGCTAAGCTGCGTTTAATATTTACACCAAGTGTTGTGGACTTGAGTTTCTCTCTGCACCTGTTTGAATCACCGTGTGATAATATAGACTTTACCACTTATAAAACTGTGTCCTGTAGTTGTCTTGTTCCACGCAAAGAGTCTCCTGAGCTATCCCCTATAATTATTACAGCACAATGGAATCAATGGTGTTATATAAATAATAATAAATTATTATTATTAATGTTCTTCCACCACAAACTATACATTTGTCCATACAATGAACGTACTCTGTAATGAGGGATTCCTCTGCGATCTCTGCGTTCAGTAAGGTCACAGGCTCAGTATGAACAGGAAACAATGCACACACTAAAAGCTAGGTCCCCATACCATGAGAAGGGAGGAGGTTTCCTCCTGCTCCAACTACAAGGTGTGGAAGACATTTACAATAGGAGGCCAAATCAAGTAAAAAGAAAATCATTGCAGGGTGTGCAATCATTGTGTCACCATGTCAGAGATTAATCACCTCTAGAAAAACATTTCACCGAAATACAAAAAGCATTGCTGGGGCTTATTGTGCATTTATCATTTATTATTAGAGGCTGTTGTGGGATTTCTTATGAACATGGACTGAATATTATTATTATTTATTTATTTATATAGCACCATTAATTCCATGGTGCTGTACATGAGAAAAGGGGTTACATACAGGGTTGTAGATATCGTTAGCAGTACACAAATTTACAATGACAGACTGGTACAGAGGGTAGAGGACCCTGTCATTGCGGACATACATCCTACCGCACATGGAGAGTCCAACAGGCAGAGGCATACATGGGTACCGTGCCTCTAAGGTAATGACTTGATAGATCTCGGCACACTTGTTACAGGTGAAAAAAACGCTATTTAATGGCCCAAAATGGTGACGCTTCGGCTCCAGATTGTAGCCCAAAATGTCGCCATTTTGGGTCACAATCTTGAGCCGAAGCGTCACCGTTTTGGGCCATTAAATAGCAGTTTTTTCACTTGTAACAAGTGTGCCGAGATAGAGATATATCTCTATCCATATACACACACGCTAGCTGTACTTAATAACTGTTGTTCGCAAAACAGAATGTGTTAATAAAAATGTATTCTGCACACAAAAACCACAAAGAAAACAGATAGAAATTGTGTGTGTGTGTGTGTGTGTGTGTGTGTGTGTGTGTGTGTGTGTGTGTGTGTGTGTGTGTGTGTGTGTGTGTGTGTGTATATATATACACACACGTACATATACATACACACATATACATAGCTAGGTCCATATACAGTGGGGCAAAAAAGTATTTAGTCAGTCAGCAATAGTGCAAGTTCCACCACTTAAAAAGATGAGAGGCGTCTGTAATTTACATTATAGGTAGACCTCAACTATGGGAGACAAACTGAGAAAAAAAAAATCCAGAAAATCACATTGTCTGTTTTTTTTATCATTTTATTTGCATATTATGGTGGAAAATAAGTATTTGGTCAGAAACAAAATTTCATCTCAATACTTTGTAATACATCCTTTGTTGGCAATGACAGAGGTCAAACGTTTTCTGTAAGTCTTCACAAGGTTGCCACACACTGTTTTTGGTATGTTGGCCCATTCCTCCATGCAGATCTCCTCTAGAGCAGTGATGTTTTTGGCTTTTCGCTTGGCAACACGGACTTTCAACTCCCTCCAAAGGTTTTCTATAGGGTTGAGATCTGGAGACTGGCTAGGCCACTCCAGGACCTTGAAATGCTTCTTACGAAGCCACTCCTTCGTTGCCCTGGCGGTGTGCTTTGGATCATTGTCATGTTGAAAGACCCAGCCACGTTTCATCTTCAATGCCCTTGCTGATGGAAGGAGGTTTGCACTCAAAATCTCACGATACATGGCCCCATTCATTCTTTCATGTACCCGGATCAGTCGTCCTGGCCCCTTTGCAGAGAAACAGCCCCAAAGCATGATGTTTCCACCACCATGCTTTACAGTAGGTATGGTGTTTGATGGATGCAACTCAGTATTCTTTTTCCTCCAAACACGACAAGTTGTGTTTCTACCAAACAGTTCCAGTTTGGTTTCATCAGACCATAGGACATTCTCCCAAAACTCCTCTGGATCATCCAAATGCTCTCTAGCAAACTTCAGACGGGCCCGGACATGTACTGGCTTAAGCAGTGGGACACGTCTGGCACTGCAGGATCTGAGTCCATGGTGGCGTAGTGTGTTACTTATGGTAGGCCTTGTTACATTGGTCCCAGCTCTCTGCAGTTCATTCACTAGGTCCCCCCGCGTGGTTCTGGGATTTTTGCTCACCGTTCTTGTGATCATTCTGACCCCACGGGGTGGGATTTTGCGTGGAGCCCCAGATCGAGGGAGATTATTAGTGGTCTTGAATGTCTTCCATTTTCTAATTATTGCTCCCACTGTTGATTTCTTCACTCCAAGCTGGTTGGCTATTGCAGATTCAGTCTTCCCAGCCTGGTGCAGGGCTACAATTTTGTTTCTGGTGTCCTTTGACAGCTCTTTGGTCTTCACCATAGTGGAGTTTGGAGTCAGACTGTTTGAGGGTGTGCACAGGTGTCTTTTTATACTGATAACAAGTTTAAACAGGTGCCATTACTACAGGTAATGAGTGGAGGAAAGAGGAGACTCTTAAAGAAGAAGTTACAGGTCTGTGAGAGCCAGAAATCTTGATTGTTTGTTTCTGACCAAATACTTATTTTCCACCATAATATGCAAATAAAATGATAAAAAAACAGACAATGTGATTTTCTGGATTTTTGTTTCTCAGTTTGTCTCCCATAGTTGAGGTCTACCTATGATGTGAATTACAGACGCCTCTCATCTTTTTAAGTGGTGGAACTTGCACTATTGCTGAATGACTAAATACTTTTTTGCCCCACTGTATATTTGGACAAAGACAACATTTTTCTAATTTTGGTTATAGACATTACCACAATGAATTTTAAACAAAATATAGATGCAGTTGAAGTTATACACACACACACACACACACACACACACACTACAGACCAAAAATTTAGACACCTTCTCATTTAAAGATTTTTCTGTATTTTCATGACTATGAAAATTGTAAATTCACACTGAAGGCATCAAAACTATGAATTAACACATGTGGAATTATATACTTAACAAAAGTGTGAAACAACTGAAATTATGTCTTATATTTTCTAGTTTCTTCAAAGTAGCCACCTTTTGCTTTGATGACTGCTTTGCACACTCTTGGCATTCTCTTGATGAGCTTCAAGGGGTAGTTACCGGGAATGGTCCCAATGCATTACTGGGAACAGAGCGTCGCGACGAGCATCGCTAAAGGCCTGGGCTGGATCCGGAGGCCGCCGGAAGGTGAGTATATAACCATTTTTTATTTAAATTCTTTTTTTTAACAGGGATACTGCGTGGGCAGTGCTATATATGATGGTGGCCCTATTCTAACGCATCGGGTATTCTAGAATATGTATGTATATATATATAGCAGCCACGCAGTATACAACACAGCCCACGCAGTATACAACACAGCCCACGCAGTATACAACACAGCCCACGCAGTATACAACACAGCCCACGCAGTATACAACACAGCCCACGCAGTATACAACAGCCATGTAGTATATAACGCAGCCCACGCAGTATATAAAAGCCCACGTAGTATATAGCAGCCTACGCAGTATATAGCAGCCATGTAGTATATAACACAGCCCACGCAGTATATAACACAGCCCACATAGTATACAACACTGCCCACGCAGTATATAGCAGCCATGTAGTATATAACGCAGCCCACGCAGTCTATAACACAGCCCACGTAGTATTTAGCAGTGTGGGCACCATATCCCTGTTTTAAAAAAATAAAATAAATAGTTCTATTCTCACCCTCCGTCGTCCAGCAAAGCTCTGTCGATGCACGCGTGGCTGCCGCCAGCTTCCGTTCCCAGGATGCATTGCGAAATTACCCAGATGACGTAGCGGTCTCGGAGACCGCTAAGTCTTCTGGGTAATTTCGCAATGCATCTCTGGGAACGGAAGCTGGCGGCAGCCACGCGCGCATCGGCGGACGACGGAAGGTGAGAATAGCAGGCTTTTTGTTTGTTTTTTTTAATTATTTTTAACATTAGATCTTTTTACTATTGATGCTGCATAAAGTTGGTCACACAGGGTTAATAGCAGCGTTAACGGAGTGCGTTACACCGCGGCATAACGCGGTCCGTTAATGCTGTCATTAACCCTGTGTGAGCGCTGACTGGACGGGAGTATGGAGTGGGCGCCGGGCACTGACTGGACGGGAGTAGGGAGGGACTAATTCTCGGCTGGACTGTGCCCGTCGCTGATTAGTCGCGGCAGCCAGGACAGGCAGCTGGCGAGACCAATCAGCAGCGCGGGATTTCCGTGACGGAAGTTGCAGAAAGAAAGACGGAAGTACCTCTTAGGCAAATATATATATATATATATATATATATATATATATATATATATATATATATATATATATATATATATATATATATATATATATATATATATATATATATATATATATATATCGTAAACGAGGGTTTTTTTGGTGCACCCTTGGCGTGGCCAAGAGATCAGTGCACCCTTACACCACCTGAATATGCACGCTGAGCTCTGAGCCTGTGGACAAACTACAGCAGCGTTCAGGGTGCCATTGCCAGCTTCTCTCTACAGCTGCCACTCAGTACTGAACTGCAGACAGGAGCCAGTAACAATGTGAGCACAGCTGCAGTGTCTGTGCGAAGGTGCAGAGGCGCCGATTGGCTCGCTCATCACTAGTGATCAGGTGTATTGAACAGAAAGCTACAGCAACAATTTTTCCTGCAGGCGATATGTAATGCTTTATGGCAATCATTCACTCTAAAGTGGCCAAAGCTCCAAAAACTAAAGTCAGAATCTGCTAAAATGTTAACTAATTTACAGCAAAAATATGCAAGCGCCACGCAGATACTTTCACATGGTGGTGTTCTAGTCGGTATGTTGTATTATTGAATTGTAAGACAAAACCATGTGTGGAACAAAAATTATTAAAAGATTTGCACAACTTCAGTGTTTTTGAAGCTAAAACCTGACCAAAATATGCAAGTGTGAGAAAGGACTGACTGGTGTGCCACATCTGAAAGTAGGAAGGAAAAAGAAATTGAAGGAGCACAGGAAACGGCCTAATGAGAAGACCCTGGTCCAGGCCATGGCAGTCAATTTCAGCACATCAATTTATGTGGTTGTTACTAGCGATGGTCAACCGTGCTGGGAGAAGGCGTTATCTGCACATCCTCGTGTGCTAATGGAGTGCCTTCGGCGTTCTCGAATACGAGTCCCTGCGGCTGCATGTCTCGCGGCTGTTAAACTGCTGCAACACATGCAGGGATGACCTAACAGACAATCCCTGCACGTTACTGTAGAGCAGCCGCAGGAAGATAATGCCTTCTCCCAGCACGATCGATCATCACTAGTTATTTTTCAAATATATATTTGTATTGTGTTGCATTTTGCTTATGAAAAAAAAACAACACAACAAAATACTCTGTATTGACCTTCCCTGGGTCTTGAGTGTCTGCCGCTGCTCCTGGTATGCGATGTTGGCAGCGGCGTGGACAGTCAGTTATGGAGCGGGAATTACAGTGTACACATATCAGCCCGGCTCAGAGCCACAGAGATCACAGATTGGTGCAGTTTTATCTATGTGACGTCATTGCTGTAGCCACATACCGGTAGCATCACCAGAAGACCTGGGGAAGGAGAGTACAACAAGATTGGCTTGTTTCAAAGAAAAACAAAAAAATAAAGTGCAACGATGATGGACAAGTACAGGAGCAAGCCATTACTCTCATCTATAAATCAGACCAGACTACAGTAAGCTGTGGTTTGCTTTTTTTGCTGTCCCTGTAGGGCCCGTGACAACACAAGGCCCTAGAATACATTTGAGCAGGATGGGAACATCGTAGTCTTTATGAAGCATGCGACAGTCAGATGTGAGAATCCGGCCTTAGATCTCATTGCTCAGCACTATAGCGCAGGCTCCCACTACAACCTCCAAATGACCTAACATTGTGACTGCACGTTCACAACACTCAAATTAAAAAGATAAAAATTAAACACTTGTACGCTTTCACAGAAATTGTGATTTGGTTATTGTTGCAGTGGTTTTTTGGGTTTATTTTTCAGGTGAAACGTTTAAATATTTTACCTGTAATGAACTAATGGTAATGGTGCTAATAACCAGTGCAGTTACAAGCATCTCATGTAAACGTAGCATTACATCTAACCTGACTAATATGGAGACATATTAGTGTTCATAATCGGGAAGAGTCAGACGAGGATCGAAACGCTATGCACGGACTGGCCAGCTGTTCTCCAGACCCGAGCGCGATACCTGCATAGAAATACAAGTTGTCCTGCCATGCTCGGGTGGGCTGCCAGCCAGTCTGTGCATCCTAGTCTGACTCTTCCTTTAAAGAAACAATTCCCATCCCAAACAGTTCATAACCTCTAGTCCCAGCATCACATATGTCTATGAGGCTGTAAGTCCAGGTCATTATAACCAGAGGTGAAGCAGGAATAGGAGCCAAAATATGGACACCAAAACATTACAGTTGTTCTCATTAGCCCTTAAGGTACCGTCACACTCAGCGACACTGCAGCGATATAGACAACGAGCCGATTGCTGCAGCGTCGCTGTTTAGGTCGCTGGGGAGCTGTCACACAGACAGCTCTCTCCAGCGACCAGGGGAACGACTTCGGCATCGTTGAAACTGTCTTCAACGATGCCGAAGTCCCCCTGCAGCACACGGGTAACCAGGGTAAACATGGGGTTACTAAGTGCAGGGCCGCGCTTAGTAACCCGATATTTACCCTGGTTACCATTGTAAAAGTAAAAAAAACCACTACATACTGACCTTCTGATGTCTGTCACGTCCCCCGGCGTCCACAGGGTTACGCGCTGCTGCCGAGAGCTTCCTGCACTGAGTGAATGTGTCAGCGCCGGCAGCAGCGGTGACGTCACCGCTGTGCTCTGCTTTACGGCCGGCCGGCGCTGACACATTCAGTGCAGGGAAGCCGCCGGCGGGGGACGTGACAGACATCAGAATGTGAGTATGTAGTGTTTTTTTTTTACTTTTAAAATGGTAACCAGGGTAAATATCGGGTTACTAAGCGCGGCCCTGTGCTTAGTAACCCGATATTTACCCTGGTTACAAGTGAACACATCGCTGGATCGGCGTCACACACACCGATCCAGCGATGACAGCGGGTGATCAGCGACCAGGGTGGATAAAAATCAATGTTTTTTTAAAAAAATCAAAAAAAATCGGATTTTTTTGATTTAAATCGGATTTTTTTCAATAAACTGCTTTTTGAGTAAAATATTTTACCATCCAAAGGTTCTTCCATCATGAGATAAAGCTGAGTTGTTTAACTCAGTAGAATAAAGGCTGTATATGTGTAACATTCACAATGCCATGCTCTTCCAGAGGTTTCTGTAGGATGCTGACTATCCAACAAGTTTGGGCATGTCAACTGAATGGAAAAAGAAACTAAACCAAAAGTGAAACCAAGCTAGAAGTGTGGAATTAAAGGGGCAGTATGAACAAAATGTGGAGGCTATTAATAGTTTATACAATTAAGACATGCTGCTTTTAAACACCTACCTATTGCCATATAGTAAAACAAAAAAGATTTTTACTTACTTTGGGGTCCCCCCCTCACCCTGGCGTTAGATCGTTGCCCCTAGTTTCGTCCGTGTAACTATGGGCGCACATGCGCACTGCTCTCACTTCTCATTTTAATCGTGATTTATATTAAAAAAAACCTTTTGATTTAAATCATGATTAAAATCATGATTTAAATCGGCGTGATTTAAATCAATCCACCCTGTCAGCGACAAAATAAAGTTCTGGACTTCTAGCTCCGACCAGCGATATCACAGCGGGATCCAGATCGCTGCTGCGTGTCAAACACGAGATCACTATCCAGGACGCTGCAACGTCACGGATCATCGTCGTTCTCGCTGCAAAGTCGCTTAGTATGAAGGTACCTTAAGTCTGGCTTTATTAGCCATGATGGAGTTTCTTATCTCAAAGTGAGGATATATCACTATGCTATAGCATCACTTTATGATCTGTGAAGGTCCAGACCACAACCAAATGCTGAAAGTTACTGGGATGCAGCACTGACTTACTGCATTTAGGGCTCATCCAGATATCAGTTTTTCACATATCTATGGGGCGGTTCACACGTCCACAATTCTTTTGTGGCCCATTTAGAAGACAAAACAATAAAAATAAAATAAATAAATAAATAATGAACAGCACTCAGATGCCATCCATTTGCTTTCTGATTTTCACTGACAGATACCGTAAGTGGATTTTTTTTTCCTTCATCAGCGAAAAAAGCAAACTGAACACAAGGACGAAAATCACACGGTTTGTCTCACATGAAAAGGAAAAAAAAAAACCTAATGTCTGAATGAGACCTTGGGCTATGTTCACATGCAGTCGGGTGTTTTTGTTGCATGTGTTTGCACAAATTAAAAACGGTGTTTTACAGCAGCAGCAAAAGCTATAAGATTTCAGAAATCTCATGTGCGCACACTGAAGCACACTTTTCCCTGACTGAATTTGAGAATTACAGAATTTAAAAAAAAAAAAAAAAAAAAAAAAAACTGTATAAATATATATTTTAGCTATCAAACTCAGCGATATTTCACTCACAAAAAGCAATGAGAGAAAAAACATTGCAAAAATGCAATGGCTTTTTTTGGCGACTAAAACTACCGTTATTAAAGGGAACCTGTCACCACCACCAAAACCGAAGGTGAGCTAAGCCCACCGGCATCAGGGGCTTATCTACAGCATTCTGTAATGCTGTAGATAAGCCCCCAATGTATCCTGAAAGATGAGAAAAAGAGGTTAGATTATACTCACCCAGGGGCGGTCCCGGTTCTGTTCAGATGGGTGTTGCGGTCCGGCGCCTCCCATCTTCTTACGATGACATCCTCTTCTTGTCTTCAGGCTGCGGCAAAGTACTGCAGAGCAAAGTACTGCAGTGCGCAGGTGCTGGGCCTCTCTGACCTTTCTGGCGCCTGCACACTGCAGTACTTTGCTCTGCCCTCAACAGGGCAGACAAAGTACGCCTGCGCAGGAGCCGCGGCAGGAAGACAAGAAGAGGACGTCATCATAAGATGGGAGGCCCCGGACCGTGATGCCAATCGGACCAGACCGCAGCGGGACCGCCCCTGGGTGAGTATAATATAACCTCTTTTTCTCATCTTTCAGGATACATCGGGGGCTTATCTACAGTATTACAGAATGCATTACAGAATGCTGTAGATAAGCCCCTGATGACGGTGGGCTTAGCTCACCTTCGATTTTGGGGGTGACAGGTTCCCTTTAAACATGTACTGTTGACAAAACACATGTAATCCGCACCTAAAAACGCTGCAAAAAAAACAAAAACATGCAGCCTAAACACTGAAAAACAGGCATTTTTAAACAGCATTTTTTTGCTTTGTATTTTTACTGGTCAAGACACCAGGTTTTGGCTGCAGAAAAAAAATGCAGCAAACACACTGTTTGAACATAGCCTTAGGGCGCTTTCACATTGTGTTTAGTTCGCGGGTCCTGTCGGTGCTTGCGTTCAAATTACCCTCAGAAAACGGGATTTGGACGTATTCACCAACATACTATAATGGTGCCAGCCAACATAGTGGAAACCTGAAAACGATGCATAGCAGAGCGCGTTCGCTCTTCTGGTACCATTATGGTCTATGGCCCCATCTGAGCAACGTCCAAATCCCGTTTGCGGGGGGAGGGTGTTGGGGTTTCTAACACAAGCCCTGACGGAACCCATGTGTAACTACATGCAATCTGAAAGCACCATTAGTCGTCAATTTTTCATGTTCTGTACTGGGTCCACAAAAACTGACTTGGCCGTGGGGCTGCTGACACAAATGAACAGTACCACAGGCACAAGAGGATGTCAGATTGTGTCAGGAAACCCATGGCCAGGCATTGCAGTACTGACCATGAATAAGTAATGCGCAGTTAACATTCCTTTGCAAAATTACCCTTGCACAGGGGGTCTCCAGGTCAGTGCCCTGCGTGGTGGGTGGCACAGGCGCCACTGTGCAAGGTAAAACAATGTAAGCAGCGCAGCTTCCAATACTGGGGGGGGGGAGAAGATCAGCAGAGGTACCAATCATCAGATGTTGCCAATGATAAAGTGAGAGCACACCATACTGATATACTATCACTTTATGAGGGCAGGCTAACAAGAAGGGGCACAGCACTTTGTACCAGGGTGCTTGCCAATGGCATATGCAGACCGCAAAATGCCCCTGTTCATAAGAAAAACAAAAAAAGGGGCACATGGACTCCTTGAGCTGTGTGTCCCAATTGGCCCCGGCTCATATTATCATATCTGGTACATATATCACATCAGCAAAGAGGGCATTCCTACTGATTGGACTCTACATGGCAAGAAAACCCAACATCCTTACACTGTAGGGCAGACGCCGGGCAGCAGGGCAGCTCCTCCACTCGCTTGCCTTGTAGTTTACTGGAGAAGCTCTGCGTCCTGGTCACATAATTGCTAGGGAAGATGCCCACCCGATCCTGGATCTTTCCGGTCCACCACCCCTCATCACCGGACACCCGCGAGTCCTTGGAGAGCACTTGGACCAAGTCCCCAAGACGAAGGGTCAACTCATCCTCTGCGGAGGCCTCGTAGTCAAACACTGCAGTCCAATACAAGGGGTTAGTAAGAGAATCAGCCGGCTGCCCCCCGGCACTACTACCACCCCCATCGTACTCCTCCAGAAACTCCTGTCTAGTGGGAGTACTCTCTCGATCATCCTGCTCTTCTTCATCGTCAGTAACCAATGGCGCTGGCAGCACTGATGCATTGGGGGGTCCTCTGGTCGCTGGGAAGGCGGCTTTACTGGTGCCAGGCAGGGAGAGCAGAGATCTGAGGGGCTCCATTGAAGCGATCCATAGGTGAAGCTGGGTGTATGGAGCCTGGTGCCCATGCACTGCACGTCATAGACTGAGGGCGAGCCTGGCACATGTACTACTGGTGCCAACCAGCTGCCAACCAGGGCTGCTCCTCCTGAGCAAAAGTTCCTTACAATTCAGCACTTTGCAACAGCAGCAGTTTTCATTTCTTGCAGCAGACAGACACGAGCGGTGGCCACAGGGTCCTGCAGTCCCATGCAAATGGCAACTGCTGCAGTATGGAACAGCCCCAGGGTGGGAGGAAGGTGCACAGCAGCGAGTCCAGCATGGGTAGCCCCGCACCGCAGGACACACACGGCCTAAAGAAGAGAGCACAACTTGCCGTAAAGAAAGGCAGCCCAGTCCACTCCCACGTAAACAGCCCAGCGCAGCACTTCACTTTACTCCCAGAGTCGGCACCAAGAGGCTGACCCGCAGCATCTCTCCTCTCCCCCAGCGCCCGCTATCTGCTGCTGCCCGCACCCATCCGCCCGGCACCCCCACAGCAGGGAAGGAAGCGCTCAGGCTACGAGGCGCTCAGTCATCTCATTGGCTGGCACCGCCGTCCATCAATTCCGTTTCCGATTCTGATTGGCCTACTCTTCAACCTATTGTTCACGCCCCTCTCCCTGTGTCTTCAAACCTGCTGACTCTCATGGCTTTTTTTTTTTTTTTAAAGCAAAACTTTATTTACTATGTACAATTTATTACAGCATACAACATCATTTTCCAGGGAGATGTTTCTGGTTCATGAGAGGAAATTAACAATTCTAGAAACTGTCAGCAGGTCACAGGGGAAAAGTACATGGTTATTAACCCTCCATTTTTCTTAAGTTTAGTTTTTTCTCCATGAAGCAAAAATGTAGCAAAAAAAAAAAATAAGCACAATTTGGTGCTTAATATTTCCCGCAGATAAGTCCGGCTTAAAATTAATCCTTAACCCCTTCAGGATCGGGCAATTGTTTTCACGTTAGCGCTTTCGAGTTTTGTTAACGCCTTTTCCTCCAAGATCCATAAACGAGTGACACAGACAAACGGACAGACGACGGCTTTTTATTTTTTTTGCGGAATGAGCTTTAGTCTTGGATGTCACCATTCACTTTATTATATAATGTACCGGAAGACAGGAAAATAAAATGGTGGCATAAAATGGTAAAAAAAAAATATTCCACCATTGTTTTTGGGGTTTTATTTTTTATGGTTTATATTTCCATTGATGGAGTTGACTTAGAGCTTGGTTTTTGCGTGTTCAGCTGTAGTTTCTATTGGTACCATTTTGTAGCGCACAAACCAAATTCGGTATTTTTTTATCTATCTTTAGATACATTTTTTTTCATTTGTAATTTTTTTTTACGCCTTCTTACTTATTTTTTAGTCCACTTAAGTTAAGTTCCCCAAATTAGTTTGGGTGAGTTTTTGTATTTTCGCTGTGCAAAAACCACAGCGTCTTACGGTTCCTGAAAGTGGATGGGAGTATCCTGAGTTTTCTGTGCGGATTTATCGCATAGACTTAAAAAATCAACAGGTAAAAAATGAAGATGAGGAAACATGCAAAAAAAATACATGTAATCTGCATATGACTGTATCAATAGGTTTTTGTAATCTGACCAGTGTCACTATCATGGCGTATCCACAACAGAGAGGAGCCAGAAGACCATGGCGTCTGATTGATCCTACTCCTGCGCTGAGAAGAAGCACTTCTCCTTCATTTTAAATGTGTTTATTTCTTTTGGCAGAACAGTGGTTAATCAGCCATGTTGGAAAACCCTGAGCTCTCAGCTGAGCTCGGTTAGCCACTCCCATTCCCTTTATAATCTGGGTTCTGATGCAGATCCATGTCAGAGCTAGCATATGCTGCATGGCTTAGGAGGAGAGGAGTTCATATGAGAAGAAGTTCTGGAGGAGTTAACTGTTGCTTGGTTTGTATGTGTGGTAATTCCCTTCTCTACTTCGGTTTGTTCCCCTTCCTCCTCTCCCAGGTGCATTCCTCTGTCATATGTGATCAGGGCTGGACTGGTTCAAAAAAGGCGCCCTGCCACA